>NC_056738.1:52203227-52348227 GCF_019279795.1 Protopterus annectens | reverse complement strand
ATATATATATATATATATATATATATATATATATATATATATATATATATATATATATATATATATATATATATATATATAGATATATATATATATATATTTATGTTACTGTAGATATACACTTGTATATACCTAGGTTACAGTACAGCAATTACGGGTAACATATGTTCAGACCGGGCATATGTTAGTGGGAGGTCCAATCAACTAATGTCTACCTCCCAACCCCCCCTCCCAGCTAGGCCGGTGTGACATACAGACACGCAATAAAGGTAAATACACCATTGCTTTCCAGACACCACCAGGAAACTACCAGTGGGAGAGATCTGAAAGGTCTACACTTTAAACATGGATCACGGTGTCCCTTGCGGGACACCAAAAATTTGCCTTGTAGGCGAACCAGTAATGGTTAAAGCGACCAGGATGTAGCTGTACACGGAACAGTAGGTTGTGCAAGTCTGATAACAAATGGTTTGAAAAAACGTATGACATGTGTCCCGAGACAGGGAGAGTGTGCAGTGTGTAGAGGTGTGTTCATACACAGTAAGTATGAGTCATGAGTGCTGTAGAGGGGTGTCAGGTAGGGGAATCATGGGTATGCAATAATGGGCCTAAGTGTGCAGGTTAGCAGAGATGTATTAGGCCTGCCCCGTGGATATAATTAATATTCCTATGTGGGCATAGCAGATGCCCATACCTCCCAAACCTGAAGAGCACATCTACTGGATAGTCTGTAAACCATTGAGGGAACACGTAGGGACTATATCAGTGCCCTGTACCCGATTATCATGGACGTCCGTGATTATGAATCAGAATCTAACACAGTCCTAACTAATCACTTCCAAAACTAGTGATATTAGGTGGACAAGTGGCAGAATACATGTAATGACTAATGACAACATGTATGAGTCATAAACAGCATGTACCTCGACAAATGTGAATGGATATATATGCCCTGTGACTGTCAATGTGTCAGTTAATAGAACCAATCATCTAAATGTGTCCCTGGGGGTGTTATGCAGTGTCCCTGATACAGTGTTCATTTTTCCCCATTCGTATGTGAGGTCTGCTAGTGATGGAAAGCACATATTCCGCCGAATACCTTATGTAGATGATAGCATAATAGTTTGGGGTTACCACCTGTTCGCCTTTGTGAGGGACACTCCCCTCTGGGCAGTTGTGTCCTGCAAAATGAATGTTATTATGGCACATGGCCTGTAATTTCAGGCAAAGAATCCATATATTGTCTGTAGTGGTTGCATAAAACGATTTTGTTGCATCTGAAACACCTTCATGTTATAGGAAACAGTATTAGCAACTATAATGCTACAAGAATAACCTTTACTTATGCAAACCGGTGAAGTAGTCAGTTTTCTACCGGCTGTGGGTATGTGTTGCCTTGCCAAATCTGACATCTCTACATATTGGTCCTATAGGGCTGCCACCTTTCCAAATGTCCAAAGTGGGACCTGCTCCATAGATATGTCTGACGTACCAGGTCAGAACATACTTACAGCCATGCATAGTACCGAAATATACGTATTAGCACAAATCAAAGCTTAGTCTAGCAGCAGTCAAGTTGCTTATGCTACTTCACATATCATACAGAAGTGTCATTTATACAATAACTGTTACATGCAACTATTAGAGAAACGTAGAATATAATATTGTGCTGTAATCAGGACATTTGCTATGCCTAGATTATTCTTGCATGACATATACGCCTAATGAGGGACTGTCCCACGCAAAGTGGGACAGGTGTTAATCCTAAAGTCTCACTTTGGCCGATTTAAAAGGTGGAAAACCTACAATAGGTATGCGGTAGCATGTCCCGGCAGACGGATGTGGTTCTCAAAACACATTTACTTGTCTGCATTGCAGAGTATTGGTTCCCATGTATCAGCCAGGTGGGAGCAGATTGTATGAGGAACACGCATATAATATGATTAATTCACTGGACAGGCTGCCGATTCCGTACAGTCGAATGCCATGCCATCGCCTAATGGTCAGCCATACCCGATACTGTAATCATGTAGTCCGATATAATAGGCATTACAAGAGATCACGCCCACCCAGTGTGAGTGACAAATGCAAGCACCAATGTCGGTGCATGTGCAAGTGAGGGAGCGAGCGGATGTAAGCGTGTTTGGCTACCAGTATGCGAGTATTGCACTGTTAAAGAAATGTAGAGTCTAAACAAGTATAAGAAGCTGTAACCAGAGGTCAGCAGTGCTTAACACCTCACAAACCCACACAAACCACTCCCAACTGCTGCAATGTGCCTTACTCACTCCATATCCAGTGGCCTTGTTCTGGCCGCAAACCAGGAACCGTCCTTTGCAAGTGTTGGTAGCAACACTCTGTGCACACAGCTAATCTGAATTACCAATACACCATGGCAAATATACAGACAATTGACAGTACCACACACATACCATACAGCACAGTCATCCAACAGTATAGCAGTGTACCGGCAGATATGTCCGGACCACTGGTGTTTGCAGACCTGGCCGTCTTGTGTTTAAGTGTGTGAGCATGCCCAGTATGACTGCTACGCATGTTGTCGACTGACATTACCGTCATACCTTCATGTGTTTGAGCATGCCCAGTATGGTCAACTGGATTGCATGTGTTACATGTCCAGGTAGTTAGTACTGTAGTGCCGACCCCTGCATTGTACACTGACAGATGGCATGATGTGTCTGCAGGGTATCCATCGGTCATGTGGCATTGACTGTTGCTACATTTTTGCACAGAGTGGGGGGACATCCAACTGTATCCACATTCCTACATGGCACTGGGGGGGGAGCGCACATGACTGTTACATGTGTATGTTGGAAGAGGGGCACAGCTGACAGTTGCACACTTTTGCTACTACTGTACTGGTATGTCAGGTACTCCATTTCAGTGTGTGGACCTACCTAATGTGCTGGCTAGAGGAATACCAGTGTACTCCAGATCCTAGCTTTAATTACCAACATATTGGTTTCAGACGTCCTAGCCTTCACAACCTACATCCACCTGCCTGGCCTGCTGTAGTCTGTCTGTGTGTGTCTGTGGAGGGGGTCATCCATTGGGTATATTCAGAGGCCATTGTACAGCATTTGTCTGTGTTGGTCTACACCTTTCCAGCTGGTTGAGACTTGTGTAGGCTGTATGGGCATACATGATGTTCAGCTCATAACCCGCAGTGGGTTAGGACACTCTGTGTACTACTGGCTACTATTGTGACCCCGGTATGTGCTACAGATATCATGGTGTCACTATAGATGTGTACTGTCCGCTGCCCTAACATTCAGCCACCAAATTCCCTTGCATGCTCACATCCATACCATAGCTACAAGTAAAAACACATTCTAATACAATTGCCAATTGGTATGTTGATTGACTTACCTTGAGGCTGTGCCAGACCTGAGGATGGTGCTGGAGGGCTGCTTATGTCGGATCACACAGTGCACTTCCTATACATGGCTGAGCATAGGTTGTGTCATGTTTGGCATCCCTTTTACTGTCTGTGCGAGTCAGAGAGGGTGACATTCCCTGGGTACCTACTGTGTCAGTGCATATGCTATGCATTGCCTCTTTGCGAAGGCCAGGTCATACTGGGTACACCTCCTTTTGCCTACTGGGTCTGGCTCAGGTAGTTCCTCCGAGTCACTCTGTGCCTGTACAGGCCTTGGCATTGGTGGGGGGCTGTATGGCCCTGCCCCATGCTGTTCCTGCTGCAACTGTTTCCACAGCATCATATTGTGTAGCATAGCACATACCATAACAATTTGGGTGCATGTAGCTGGTGAATACTGCAAGGCTCCACTGGATGTGTCCAGACACCAGAACCGTGATCTGAGCATCTCAAACACATGCTCAATTATATGTCTTGCCTGTGCGTGTGCCTCATTATGGCATAGTTGTTCAGGTGTGTGTGCATTTCTAATGGGTGTCATCAGCCACGGCTCCAGTGGGTACCCAGCATCCTCCACTAGGTGACCGTAGGGGATGTCCATATTGGCAAAGGTGTGGTACAGCTGCATCAGATGCCATATATCGAAATCGTCATAGCTTCCAGGGAAGCCAGCACACACATTCAGTATAATGCCCTGGGCATCACATATGACCTGGCAGTTGATGGAGGGGATGCCCCTGTGGTTAATGTAGGCTCTACCCCGCTCACCAGGTGGTGCTTTGATGCATATGTGAGTGCAGGCTACAGCACCCACTACCCCAGGGTAGTATGCCATTTGGTGGAAGAGATGCATATTGCTGGTCAACACCTCACATGTGTTGAGGAAATGCACATGCTCACTGGCATGTGGTGCCATGGCATCTAGGAACTGGTGGAATAATCTGGATGCAGATGTTTATGAGATCCCCATGATATCCCAGTTGTGCTTTTGGAGGTACCTGTGGCTAGTATACCTAGGCCTACACATACCTTGGTATCCACTGGGATGGGTTTCCCTTGGTCTGTTCAATATGTCAGGTGTGGTCGGCACAGCTCAACAATCTGCTGTAGGAGGTCTTTGTCCACCCCATAGCGCTCCACTATCTCCAGCTCATGTAGCCTGGTAGATTAGCCTGGTTCTGTAAAGTCTTCTCTGTCTCCTCACTGAGGGTTGTTCGGCAGCATTCACATACTCACCAGCCTCAGCCTCCTGCACATGTTGGTATATGTTGCCTGCTGCAGCCCTTCTCATTTTGTTGGATTGTTTCGTAAAATTTCCCCGCATGTATACACCGGTGGTGTAGAGTGTGGAAAAACCCATGTGTATGGTGCTTGCTCACTTTATCATAGTGTTCTGGGCTGGGCTGGGCCTGTAATCTGCTGATTGTGCTAATTATCACCTGTTTGCACAGCTTGTTTACCTTGACCACTCTCCTACTGCTGTTGTCCCTCCCAATTGCACTAGGCAGGTATAGACATACCCCTAGCTTAGGTGTGCTAAGCCAGGAGCAATCCCGAGACACAGGGCTCCAGTGTACGTACAGTATGCCTGAACCCCCCCCCCCCCCCATGCTTTCACCTATATTTGAGTTTTGCACCTGGCTATCTATACATATACACTCTTGGGATCTGCATCACACCCTGGGGATAAATGGGATTCACTACTTTCCACCTCATTTGCATAGTATTGTCTTCGAATGCATAGTTACATGACCCATACTGAGCCTCCAAAATAATAATCACTGTTTACTGTCACGCAGATCCACACACAACTGGTTAAAAGTGCCTTACAATCACCATACTCGATGGCCCTTGTTCTTCCCAGCAACAAATAACTGGCCTCTACACACCTCGAACCCAGGACCCTGCATACCATAGACAATGTGTTTTACCACTAAGCCATGGCAGATATACATACATCTGAGGTGATCACATACATATCATCCAGCACAGGCATTCAACAGTATAGGACATGTATTCCATCATGTAGATTTATGTGTGCTAATGTCTATATAAATAAATATATATATATATATATATATATATATATATATATATATATATATATATATATATATATATATACACACACACATATACATATACACACACATTTGTAGATATAGAATATATATCACAACAGTGGACCACATGACACCAAAGCATTAGACAAGAATGAAAAGGAAACCACATGCGCCTCTTGCATTATGTACTGGTGTTACTATCAAGGCAAGTGTGTTTTGTTACGTCACATGGGTCAGACTGTATTAAGGGTAAGATTAGGGCTGCTGACATTTACTCACCAGACCTATTGGCGAATGTATGTCCCAGTCTCTTGGGCAATTGTGACATTTGTGGACACTATATAAGAAAACAACAACAAAACATGCTCTACATATCCTGGAGCTAGCCACTCACAGCTACCAACACATAGGATATGACTGCCAAACACACACACCTGTCATGCCTTGGAATAGAACACCTATCTCTCTATTCTATCACACTATAGCATTATACAGTTATAGAACGCGCTACTGAGATTACTGGATGCAGTTCTCCCAGAGGCATACTTCTAGATGGGTGACATCATCAGCAACGGAAAAGACGCCAATAGGCATTGTAAGCAGTCTAAAAACATTATTCTATCTACAGGCAGATGGAAGCACACACGCACACAATTGGCATGGCTGGGATTAGAACACATACCGACCTATTTTATCACAGTACAGCATTACACAGCTACAGAACGTGCTACTGAGATTACTGAGACACAGCACTCCCAGAGGCATACTTCTAGGTGGGTGACATCATCAGCAATGGAAACGACGCCGATAGGGATTGTGAGCAGTCTAAAAGCATTATTCTGTCCCCAGGCAGATGTAAACAAACACACAATTGGCATGGCTGGGATTAGAACACCAACCTAATTACCTTATCACACTACAGCATTAGGCAGTTTCAGAACACGCTACCGAGATCATCAGCAATGCAAAAGATACCGGTAGGGATTGTAAGCAGTCTGAAAGCATTATTCTGTCCCCAGGCAGACGGAAACACACACACACAATTGGCATGGCTGGGATTAGAACACAGACCTAATTATCTCATCACACTACAGCATTACACTGTTACAGAATGCTCTACCAAGATTACTGGAATAAAGCATTCCCAGAGGCATACTTCTAGGTGGGTGACATCATCAGAAATGGAAAAAATGCTGATAGGGATTGTATGGAGTGTAAGCAGTCTAAAAGCATTATTCTGTCCCCATGCAGACGGAGACAAACAAATGCCAGTGGTGGGATCAGGATCACTGCCTATCTACGAACCACTATTACAACACTACATAGATACGAGATGCACCACAGGTGCTACACCTTTCAAGACTGTCAATATGACCTTCTAGGAATGTGGACATTGACATGGATGCTGGCAGTTACGATGTACATACCTGTGAACCAGTGTGTTCAATGTAGGAATCCATCCTGAAGTGGGGTATGGCCATCTGTTGCCTGGACGACCACTATCACTATACAGGGTTACAATGGCCATGCCCATGCACATAAAGGCACATAACCGACACAAGGTGTCACTGGGCATGCTCACACAGTTAGTAGCACACGTCTGTTTGGAATGCACTATGTGTCCATCTACACAATGTCATACTGGGCATGCTCACACACTTAGTAGCAAAGGGCTGTTTTGTATGCACTCTGATTCTAAACATGGAAGGGCACAGTGTGTCGATTGTTGTCATTGTTAGCATGAACGCTGCACTACATATATCTGACACCGGTCTTCTACACAACGTCTGCTGCTGTACGTCACCTTAGATGTACCAATCTAAACCTGGCACACTAATACCTCCCGTGGTGATGTCCTGCCAGGAGTGTCTACCTCGCCCATATAGTGCCATTCATAAACGAATGTGCTGAGACCAGGTTAACACCGTGACACCTAGAGGACAACTGTATTGTATGTGTATGCTAAACAGTGCTAGATGTGTAGCGTTCATAATCACAGCTGCCAATCTAGATCCAGCAATGGGGAATACTGACATCTGTGCAGTGAGGAACATCTGGCTGAAGGCTCAGTGTTGCACAATAGCACTACCACCGTATATCTCGGATACAGACATGTGAGCCATAACACCATTACGGACCACTCCAGGTGGTGGTGTCCCCAAGTACATGAAGGCCACTCACATGTACTGACCAGGACACCCTCAAAAGCCATCACAGATGTGTCAGGTGCAGATCACAGTGTCAAATGCTGCATTCTACGATGTAGCTGTCAGACATCACCATGTCCTTGGACCAGCAACACACATCCATACATGTGGCAGAACATATATTAGTACCACGCCATGTGATCCATGACCAGTGGACTGTACCTAGCTCTACAGCAACTGTGCAGACTACCCATGTACTGACACAGTTGCATCATGTGTTATGCAATGCAGTGATACCACTGTTCGTAACCAGGTCGGCTGTACACATAACAGGGGCCCTGGGTCATATACAGCTGTAACAGATGCCTGTTGCTGTACACAAGTAAATACACTCATGTTTGGTTATGACATACATGTACCTGCCATGGATATGTACATGCCCCCCACACACACACACAAAACATATGTACATAGCATAGTTGTTGCTGTCCTTCATGCAGACAGGTGGCTACAGCAATTACACACATGCACATGGAAGGTAGGTCCATGGCTGTTGAATGCTAACAGTACATAAGGTGTGATAGCAATGTTGACTGAGTTAACATTCCCTTTGTACTGGTTACCCATGAAAACTATCATATCATACAACAATCCATGTGCCATGTATGTCATCTCACATGTCCACCAACTGCAATGCCTACAAACATGGCTAAATGACAGGAATGTAAGACCTACACACATGCACATGTAGTGGTGTGCGTTCAGCTACCATGCATGTGCAGTAGCTGATGTTTGCAGGTGATCTGTGTCTTACTACAACATGCAGTTGCAATGCAGCCCCATTATTGCCAACTGTATATGGTGAAATACTGACAGTACGGTAAGATGTACATCAGGTATGGACAGATGTGTGGACATAAAGTGGTGGGCCAACTTTGCAGATGGATGTTTGCTGAAAGCTCACAGGTGTGTCACAAGCTGTCCTACCATAACATGTGCAAACACTAAGCTATGTTTCTGTTAATTGAAGGGGAAGACATACAACCTACACAGCGGTCAGGGTGTCACTGACTGTAAATCACTTGACACCTGTAACACTTAAAACCTCCCATTTGCATATATCAGCACAATTGCCAAAGGTAGCATCAGTACACATTGTAATGTGGGCAATACTGCTGCATGTCTGTTATACGTATCATAAGATAGCAGGTGTTTGATTCACAGTACTACCATGTGTGTTTGCTTGTGTATCCATATATGCCACATATGGTGGGAAATACATCCCTATTGTTACACACCCCTGTACACTGTTGTAGAGATCTGTACATACTGCAGTGTAGAAAGCAAGACATAGGCAGGGGTGTGATGTGTATCACACACATGTGAGCTATCTGTATGTGCATGACATAGGTGCATTCAATTGTGGACTCCACAGTGTGTGTGTGTGAGTGTGTGTGTGTGTGTGTGTGTGTGTGTGTGTGTGTGTGTGTGTATGTATGTATGGCTATCTGGTCCATGGAGTGAGGATGTATGTTACCATAGTGAACAGATAGGGCCCCTAACCCCTCCAGGTGATGCAGTCTACTACCCTGTTGATGCCGTCGATCTTAGGCATTACTAACTACCTGCACATGTTCATTCTCTGTGTCATGCCATGTGGGTGCACAGTACAGTAATGGTGATTACCATATAGGCAGGGGTCCTCACCTCAACACTATCAAGTGTGTGTGTGTGTGTGTGTGTGTGTGTGTGTGTGTGTGTGTGTGTGTGTGTGTGTGTGTGTTACAGTGTCGTTGACCCCGTGAGTGTGGGCATGTTACTGTGTCTGAATACATGTATGCAAATACCTGTGTGTGTGTGTGTGTGTGTGTGTGTGTGTGTGTGTGTGTGTGTGTGTGTGTGCGCGTTTGTAGTTGTGTGTTCTCATCCTGTAATGTGAATGTGCATTACTGCTACACAGTGAGGCCTCAAGCTATCAACTGGCCTCTACCCTTGTTATCAGCTAGACCGCTATGTAAACTCCCCACCCCATGTAACTGTACCTGTGATTTCACCAGGTATGGATGTCACGTCTCTAGCCACTGTAGCTTAGTACATAGCTCACATGCTCCTGGATCAGTAGATGTGTAGACATCTTTGGAATGTCAGCCTTTCTAACAGTGAGGTTGAAGCTACATATAGCATGCTGGTATTGCCATACATGCCTGTGAGTAGTCCACATTTACACATGGGAAACTGCAAACACTGGTACTCAATGGCACATGCAATTAGACCTGAAGGAGGGGAGCAGGACATCATTACCAACATGCTGTTACTGCTGTTACCAAGACACATACTGTGAACAGAAAACAATGCATTCTAAACCTGTACTACATGGTATGTCTGCTGCATGTCAACAGTACACAACAATTGTAACCTACACTTATCTCCCTATTCTGTTCACCCTGTGCATCAGACCATCTGTGCATGTCCCTGCACAGATGGTGTGGATGACAGGGATGCGGCAGAGGCATCATCATATGCACAGGGTGATAATGTTTGCCAGGGGCCTACGCTGCACCAATGGATGACATCATGTGTGTGGGTTAGGGCCTGTGATCTAACTGGCCATGTGTGGTTGTTATTCATGTGAGTGTTGCGGTGCCCTACAGATGTTTCTGGTGTGTGTGTGTGTGTATGTGTGCACACAGTTCTGCCATGTGTCAGGCCTACACAGGGGTATTATTGACAGCTCCAGACCGTACAGACCAGAATTTACAGCTCACGCTGTCCGACCATGAACACGTGACATGTGCCTGCCAGGGGTTGCATGGGCACTATGAAGCAGAGGTACAGATTGGGTACTGTCCGATGACACATGTCCACTAGAACCGTGTCCCCGTTGGGACCGTCCATGGTCACGTCCATGTAGCCTGCTGTGTCCTGGTGTGGACAGTGCAGCACCAGCTGCACTGCTGCTGCTACCACCACTGTGGGAGCGGGCATGTGAGGTAGCTCATTCACATAGACCTGCACCAGATGATGTAGCTGGCCTACATCCACATGCCCTACACCTCACTCCTACCAGATGTTCCAGTACAGACAGCTCATGCTCACGGATTGTCATGCCATGGTCAAGGATTCCAACCATGTCACCTAATCATCTGTCCAAAACAAAAGCAATCTGCTGTTGAACATTTGCCAATGCCTGGAAGTTGTCATTTAAAGAACGGATAGCAGCCCTCTGAAGCCTCTGCCCTTCTCTGCTCTGCCATCCAGCACATGCCTGTGCCGTCATTACAGTCTGAAACATGTGTCTGGTGACACTAGCTGCTGCGCTCTATCCTACAGGGGCATGTCGGCCAGAGGTCCTACTATGAGCAGCACTGGCCACATGTCTGTGTGGCACATCTCCACTCATTTGACTGACACCATGGTGTAAATACGCGCCTTCCGTAGCCACCACACATTCCTGTTTCAAGCTACCACACGCTAACTGTCCTTCCTCTATGGCTACTGGTGATGGGGTATGTGTTGGCATGAGAACTGTGTGTGGGGATGAGGGGGATATAGGTGGAATGGCAACAAATGGCACAGATTCAGCCCCTGAAAACCCTGCCTGTGCCTAAAGCATATTTTCATCATCACTGCAAGAGTCTGTGGGGACACTAACATCAGATGGACCACAGGAGGGTAACGCACCTACATCACCTGTGAAGGCAAACAAAGACTCTACATTACAATACAGAGACACACACACACACACACACACACACACACACACACACACACACACACACACACACACACACACACACACACACACACACACACACACACACACACACACACACACAGACACACACATATACACACACACACCATGCATGTGATTTGACAGAAGGCATGCAGCATGCATGTGAAACAGCAGATGGCATGCAGCTCAGACAATAATACTGGTAGTTATCATACATCCCTGGGTTGCACACAACAGCAAGCATATGTCATAGCAGAAGCCATGCATTTCACACAATCATGGTAGTAAGCATGCATCCCTGTGTTACAACATGTGGACCAGCACAGGTTAACAGTACACATGGCTGATGTGAGGCATATGACCTTGACATTAACATGTAGTATGACATGTAATCTGCTGACGTATGCATTGACATGCATACATGTTTGACACAATGGTGTCCTGACACATGTGCAGTGGTGTAATGATGTCACATTGCAGTGTTGTCTGTACACCCTACAGAAAAAATGCACTTTTAGCAGATGTGCATGACCATTGAAGGGTATTATGAGGCGTCTGTATTGCTATACAGTGTGAAGTACAGACACAGTGCCATTGCATGGAATCATGAGGCATCTCTATTGCTTTACAGTGTGGATTACACACACAGTGCATAGCCATGACTTTGTACATACACAATACATATATACTGTGGATTGTGACTCACATCGCTGAGGTGTATACACACTAAACCATGATGTGTAATATGTGACAGGTCACCGAAGGACATATGGATGACACCCCTGCACATCTGCTAACATACCTTAGCTGCCTGGCAACCATGTCCACACATGGCAGACTTGTCAATACACCATGTCCCACATGACATTTGTGTACCACACACATGAGGTGCACGGCTGACAGTGATGTCCAACAGCAGCAAGGGAAATGTACTGTATCTGTGGCCTGATGTGGTTGTCTGTGTATGTATGTGGATGCTGTACAGGTGACTACTGTCATGCTGTGACACAGTCATGATGTTCAACACATCTTATGTGGTCAAATTGACACCTCCACAAGCTGTGCACAGGCTTGTAGGATGTCCAGTGTTCCACATCTGCAATATAACCATTCAACAAAAGCTATAGTTGGACCATGTGTAGCCAATGTACAACAGGGTGTACACACAAACACATCACATCTACTGTGTGTTGATACATGTCTCTGGCCATCCTCCATGGCCATGTGTGAACATGTGTTGGCCAAACGGTTGTGATGGCCGTCTATCTCACATGTCTGTGTTGTCCCATATGACATACACCCATAGATGTCAGATACTCTACTGTCCACAGGGTTATGCAGACAAAGGGTTGTATGTTTGGTATGTGGGGTATGTTTTATGGGATAGTGAGACAATGTTGCAGCCAGACCACTACATGTCATGGACATGTCAGATGGCACATCACAATGTGTGCACTTATTGTAGGGGCATATTCCACAATGTTAAATCCTGTGGGCTGCCCATACTCCAGCTCACTGTGTAGTACTGTTTGTGTACCCCACATGTGTAGTTCTGATGTATAGTACATATTCCTACATTGAACAACACCTCCACTATTGTATGCACAGCTGTCCACACATCTAGCAATTACAGTTTCTGTGGTTTCATGTCAGTGTTTCACTTAGTTTGTAAGTATTGCACATGGGTAGCCAGTGTGATGGATTAAAGATGCGACCTGTATATTGTGACCGGACCATACATTATATGTATGTGTTAACTGGCCACATGGTGAATTGATCTGTGCATTAACATGCCTGATACTTATAACTGTCTCACCTGACATGGCCTGCTGTCTCTGTGGAATACCAGAAGTACCTATATAGGGGTGACACAGCAGTATGATTATTATCCATGACTGTATGACAGCTACAGGGTGCAATGTGCATGTTAACACATTTGCCAGTACAATAGGATATACTATGGAGAATGCACATGTGTGCATACACAGAGTAGCATACTATAGTATACGGCATGTGTGTATACATGCCTTGCATATGATGTTACATTACATATTGTACAGTGACACATGCAAGTAAATGGGATATAATAGTTATATGTGCAGTAGTGACTTACCAGGCAACTCCAGGCTTGGTGGTTGAGAGACACCCACCTCCACGATGGCAGCTAGGGTTTGTGGATGCTGTTCTGATGGTGTCCCCAGGTTGGCCAGTAGCTCCTCGGTAAGTGTGAGTGGGGGCTGGGTTGGTGGCTCACTACCTGTTGCACCTTGTTCCCTGGCAATTGCATTTGCATGCTGTTTCACACATTTGATCAGGTCTGTGCAGTGTCTGTGCACCTGCTGGTATGTACGGTTATGGCCACCCACATCATTAACCCTCCTGCGAAGTTCCTGCCACAGGTCATCACACTGCTGTGCATACTGTGGCACATGGTTAAACAATACATCATAGTTGTCTTGGAGGTAAGGTATAAGGACCTCATCATCCAAGCGGGTATAGGTTGGGAGCCTTGCTCGAGGCATATCTGGAAGACATAATGATGGGGACAGGTCACAGTATCTCAGAGATGCACAGAGATGCAGCTGCACATACATGTGTATTACATTTAGTACATATGAACAGTTGTCTTTGCAAATCTTCATGACACTGACACCACTGACATGTTTGTGTCACACACATGTGACACCCAATGGGGATTGTATATTATCACCATATATGTGTGTCACCTGATTACATTGCTCATACTCCATGTGGATACTGTCTTGATATGGGCATGTCTGTTTGCCTGTACTGGTGTTCTTACCTATCAGCACATGCCTGGATGTGCCCACATTAATGCTGTTGACCTTGATGCTGTGTATATGTCACATATCAACACATACACTGCCTTAACGGACATGACCTATGACAATGCAGACATGCACATGGAAGCCTTTACATGCGTGTGTTTTGCCATATATATCTACACGGCACTGTACAGCAGTTCAACATCCTGCCACATATCACCTGTGTTGCACATGTGATACACATGGGACAATGGCTAGCTGGATGGTATTTGCAGGGATGGTTATCAACTATAGCATGTACGGCCAAGGTCATGTAGTAGTCTGTATGCCCTAGGCCATGTATTAGCATAGGATGTAAGGTTTTCTAGCTGTAACCGACAGCCATGTTTCCGGCGCCAGGTGAAGCAGTGGCACATAACTGATCCAGACGTTTAATGATACATCTACCATGCGGTCATCACACCATGTCTGACAGAGGTGAAATGTGCAGCTTTGCTGGACAGGGTTGCATAGTATGGCAGGAGTATGTAACGTGTGTGGCACAAGGATCTGTCCAGCATGTGGCGATCCTTGTACTAGGAAGGTGAATGTCCATGACGTATGTATTTCAGATCAGGATATGTACGTGTAGCATGTCCAACATCACAGTGTTGGACATGCCTTTATGCAGGGTAGGCATCATGCTACATAGTGGAGATGAGGATTGTGAAGGCTGGTGTCGCCCATTCAAACATGGGCAATACCCCTTAAAGGTGATATGTGATCCAATATTGGTAACATGAGTGATGAGTATGGCTGTACAATGATCTCCATGCTCATGGATGGCACCCTGTCATAACTAGGGTTGCCTCTTATGATTACCTAATAGGCTTGGTGACGTCACTAGCTCAGGGAGGTAAACTGCACAGCACCATCCCTTACACACAGTGTCCATTATGTTGACCGCTGCCTAGGTGGTAGTTCATGGGTACAGGGTTATTAACCTAGCAGTGACAATGCAATGTGCAGCTGTCAGATTGTGCACATATGCCACACACCTCACCCACAAAGCCCATTCTGTATGTTGTCCACAACACTGAGTCAGCTATTGCTCCTAGGTCATAGCCATTCACATACTTACATACGAAGATGCCTCCCATTTGTCTGTGTGGTATGGGCTACAATGAGGGGGAGTACAACAAATTAACCTTTTTTTACTGTCGCTGCCACTGGTGTGATATGCACATATCACTCAGATACCTTTTGTAGTGTTGGTTCTGTCAACAGTCCACTGGCAGAACACTCCTGTGACATACAAAGGTACATCTAGTATATTGCATGTAAGTGGAATGCAGTATGTGTGATAATGTCCTATGACCTGTCAAAGGTATGATATGCAGTGTGAAATCATCTGTACTGTCATCTGCATCTGTACTGCTAACAACGTATACGTTGATTAAGGTTCATGGACTTTCAGACCAGACTCAGTAGGGTAATAGTGCAGTGCCTCCAATTATGAGTGGTGTCTCCACTTTGTGGGTTGTGATAACTGTTGGTGTGCACCATTCAGTGTTTTCACAGACTGACATGAAACTATGTTTTACACAATGTGTATGTGTAGAGCAAACAGTTTTGCCATTTGTGTATGATACAACCAGGGATGTGGACAGGTCACATGCAGCCTGAGTGCACCTTGTACCATCATAGTTATGGTTACAGGGGCTCTGTAGTGTTCATGGATATGTGATTGTGTACCTGTTGGGGGGGCAGTGTGTTTATGTTATCCAACACCCTATCTGTATTGCTTATTCATGCTCAGCACTTGTTCAGAACATGTAAGCACTTCATGAGCTAGTAATTACTATAGCACTCAATCCTCCTCATTTCCTACAGGTAAACACTGTTTGTACTTACATTTCCCACTTGCTTAGAGTAAAACAGCTGTTTTACACACTTTCCTCACATATCTAGTGGGAAATAGTTAAATATTCAGGCATGTCCAAGTGTCAATTTCCAGTGTTATCGCCTGTCTATATGATGAATATGGGCATCATGAGGCAATATAGAAATTGTCTCGTGTACACAGTCAATGCTCCCCTCCTAACATACAACTCTACAACCTGTGGGAGATGCACATATGTAGCCATGCTGGAGGTAAAGCTCTCTCCAACCCAGACTGAACCTGGCATTCATGTGGGGATGTTAAACGTTTGCACCACATCCCACTCATCACATAGTCTCACTAGATCTCCACCACCACAGGCCACACATAGTAAGACTACAACATTTGCAGAGCCTCTCAATACTACTCTGTCTAGGCAACAGAGAACTCCAAAGCAGAAACGCAGGCAGCCCCCATCACCCAACACAACACCAATTACTTATAGCCCACAGAGTCAGTGTGCCCATCAACTACAGCCAATAGGGCGATATAACGTATCCAACACACTAGTCATAGGTGACTCTATATGAGGTCACACTGATGTCCCACTCAGCAGGCTACACAAGGTGATAGTCACTTTCAGCTGGCTGTCGGGTAACATGATCCGCAACATAACCTCTGCACTCAGGTCACTCCTCAACAGGTACAATATGACTGTGTTATTCTCCATGTTAGTGTGAATGCCCTGAGATGTAACTTCCTGGACTACATGTACAGAGACATGGAATAGCTCTCCGATCTTGTAGCCCAGGCAGGTATCGCCCTAGCCCTGAGAAGCATTCGGTATTCGGCCAGACTGATAACGCAGTACAAGGACTGAATTATTCACTTCAACAGTTGGCTATGCTTCTGGTGTCATTCCAAGGGTATCCAATATCTGTCTGCTTTGAATGACATGGTCGACAGAACACGATGCTTTGGCACAGATGGCCTGCACCTGTCGGCCCTGGGATTACAGATAATGTCTAAGACTCTTGCTGCTCCTATAGTGCCTGTTTTAGGTACGGTTCAAATAACATATTCACCACCATAACAGGAACAGGCAAGCAAAACCTGAGGGTAATGCTACTCAATGTTTGACATCTTCATCTCAAACGCACTCACCCGAGGCACTCCTTGTAATGGACCACTTCGATATCTCTGCAGTGACTAGGACCTGCTTCTAGGCTCCTGAGAGCACCCCTGCACTAACAGGCTATTACTCAGACCACAAGTTTCAGTCATGTAACCAGGACCGGAACACCCACGGCGGAGGTGTGCCCATATTTCCCAAGGATATACACACCTCCAGGCTGGTTGCTTAGCACAATGCATCAGAAGTAATCCAAGTGCAACTAACTGTGGCCATAACTGCTATACAAATTGTAGCTTGCTTCAGATTCCACATCATACCCACGGTTAACGGTCCTAACTTCTTGGTGTACTGAAAAGTAGGGTTCAAATAGAAAATGACACTACCCCACCATTAACTGGGATACCTACTCATGTACCGACACATTAGGCCAACGCTTTCTGGAATTCATAACCTCCAATCAGCTAGATCAACCTATCCACACCACCACCAGGGCCAACAATATCCTAGACCTGGACATTGCCAACATGTGTGACTGGTGTTCCACACCTGGGGTTATCTCCTTGTTGGTCAGATCCGAACGTACGCAAATCACCCTTGTTATCCACATCCCGGCACCACACCCTTTACGGAAAACAGTACAATATTTCTACAAAGTCAACTTCAGGCTTCTTATGACAGCAGCAGTAAACGTCATGACACCCATGCAGATGGACAATACAGTTACAACCGCTGAATCATACACAACTGCACTAAATTAGCACTTACACGACTGATGGATCATGCTATCCTAAACAGAGCCATGATGGCAACCACCAGAAAATGGACACCACTCTGGTGGTCCACTGCCATGGACATAATGTACAACAGAAGCAGGAGACTGTTGCAAATTAGAGTAAAATCCCATGAGTGGGGTAGCTCCCTGGTCAGCCTCAGTAGGAATCTGAGATCCCTTATCACATCCTCCAAAGCTAGGTACATAAACATTACGGCGACTCATTCTAAGGACTACCACAAAATGTTCTAGAGGTATGTCACTACTCTCGATGGCGATACCCACATCTGCTCTGACATACAGCAATTAGGCATGAACATTACAGAACCGACTGATATTGGCAACATCCTGGCAGATAGTTTCAGTGCTAACTTTACACCCCTCTCACACCCTAAAGGGCCCAAATCTATACAGGAACAATGCAGAGTCCCTGCAGTCACAATGACGTAGTTCAAAGCTGCACTCTCTAAAGACAGAAACACAGAATCCATGTGACCGTACAACATCCCAGGCTGCGATTTACATGAACTTCAGAATGAAATGGCTCCCCACTTGGGCACCAAATTCACTAATAGCCTTGCATCAGGCATTGTGGCCCCTGAATGGCACACAGCAACAGTTATCACACTCCACAAAGGTGGCACTACAATGGACCAGGGGAACTATTGCCCTATATGCCTGACTAGACTGTTCTGCAAGGTTATGGAGCACATCATCATGCATCTCATTCACAGAGACATTGGAGGCCTCCAAACCTTTGATCCCACCCAGTTTGGATTTGTTAGGGCCAGACCATGACTCCTAAACCTGGTGGAGTCCTTTGAGACAGTTACTAAGGCAGTAGATGAGGGTAAGGAGGTCCACACAGCCTACCTTGTCCTCTCAAAGGCTTTCAACACCGTTCCCCATTGTCAACATACACATCCACCTGCACATCAACCCCTACGTCACGAGATGTTATGCAAAGTGGCTCATGGACAGAACCTACACAGTGAGGGTAGCATACCCTATTTCCTACTGTAAATCAGTTACAATTGGCGTCCCCCAGTCCTCGGTCATAAGGCCCCTCATGCTCGGTATATGCTTCTCTGAGGTACAGGCTAGCACAGAAGGAATTACTCTGAATAGGTTTGCAGATAACTGCAAACTAGGGGCCATGATTGATTCACCCGCTGATACAGACACCTTTCATAAGGGTGTCACTGGGACGGATACCTGGCGTCAATAACATGGCCTCAAGCTGCATGCCACAAGGTGCATAGACATCCCCTTTGGATTACACCAATCACCCGCTGACTATCACATAGTTGGTAGTCCCCTACATACATAAGACATAATAAGGGATCTTAGAACCCAAGTAGATAGCACCCACTCCTTTGACAACCATATTGCCAAAGTGGCGTGGATATCCTTCTATGTGGCCACCCTAATCTCTAATGGGTTTGTAGCCAGAACAAAGGCAGCCATTGTACCTCTCTACTCATGACTTATGAAACACATTAAAGGGTACAACACTCCATTTGGGATGTAACTTATGAGACAACAGCAACGGCTTTAAATACCACAACATTACCACACCAAGAGGATTACTGAGCTCCGAAGGATGATCTATGCAGCCCAACTACAGAAACCCCAACTGTACTCATTTGCATACTGCATACTCAGAGGTGATCTCTGCTGAACATACAAGGCCCATGTCCAAAACAATATTGATGGATATGCTCCACATAAGCAAAAGCCACTGAGAGCCACATGCTCTGGGATATGTAACTAAACGCAACGATGACTAGGACATGCTGGAGGGATACATTCCTGACCTGGACACTCACCATGCTTTGGAACATGATTCCTATGTACATCAGGCAGGGACCCTCACTAGCACTCTTTAAGAGATACCTCAATGGGTGGATGAGAGACAGACATGTACACCAGGGATCACTGCAGTGGCTCTGCTGTACAGAGGTGCAGGAAATGAATGGCTCTGCTGTTCACAGGCACAGGACCTAAGGGAGGTGCTGCAAGTGAAAACACTGTAGTTAGGCTTACGAATTGACTTGGCCAGACAGCATAGTACCTAACTATGAACCTATGAAGCTATTACATGTCCTCTGCGCATGGATAATTGACTAGCTCTTCCATTTCAATTAGCTATCATGCTGATACACTGTCTGGTGACTACAAGTCATATGTATCCTGTTATTGTGTATTGTACATGCCAATAAACATACCTGATGTTTGCATAATATAACAGTAATGCTATGTAA
The DNA here is from genome assembly GCF_019279795.1 of Protopterus annectens. Classification (NCBI taxonomy): domain Eukaryota; kingdom Metazoa; phylum Chordata; order Ceratodontiformes; family Protopteridae; genus Protopterus; species Protopterus annectens. Next base: position 52,328,063 of record NC_056738.1, on the reverse strand, counting down.
AATGTTAGACATATCTACCTACAATACTGTACATTTCACATTTTTGCAACAATATCTTATAATGCAAATCATAATTGCACAGCAGGACCACCTTAGACATGTTATTCTCAGTTATATGCCCATACATATGCCTACTGTTACAGTATATTAACATATACTATCCCTTGTTATGGCACATACTTGTTGGACAAACCCTGCCACTGACAGCGGTTGGAGAGGAATTGTTGTGTTTAAAGTCCTTATGTAGCATCCCTTGTGGTGTATGAGGTGTTTACCTTGTGGCCCACAGCAGTACACACAATTTCTATGAGCATTACTATGCTCAACAATACATCACTACATAATACCTTTTCCCACTATATGCATTGCGTACACTTTCATTAATACAGAACAGGCACTACATACACTAACATACTGAGTGTTCTACATACCTTCTTAGTAGTCTGAGTTGACGATATCAGTCCTATTCCTTTTCTGTTTTAATGGTTTTCTTGTATGTACATACGGTTTGAATGTATGACAAGCCATCCTTTTATATGTAGATACCAGTAATGTGGTATCCTGCCACCATTTGGTGTTCCGGAGTAGATGATTACATGCACATCAGCTGTGCAGCTACTCCATTAGTCAATTACATGGCAACAGTGGGGTATAATTGAATACTCCACTTGGGCATTGTCCCTTTGCCCTACCTTAGAGGAAGACGGCCTGGATGTGTTGTTTGTGATGAATTGCAACAGCTATATAGAGAGACAAAGAGATATTTTAACTTCATGGCCCCCATGTAACGGCTAGAGGATGTAGTTCTACATGTGAGTGTAGCTGTTATATCAGCCGTCTGATACAGGATTATTGCAAACAAACCCTGTAACATCGGCGCCTGTTCCATTGTACAACAGCAATGATTTCACATAGGGCCATTATAGTGTGTCTCTCACAAGGCATGTTAAGGCATCTGCAGATGTCATAGAGTGAGTGGATGTTTGTGATGTTATTACATGTTATTTGTTTCAGGTGTGGGGGAGATGTAGGTGGGTGTACATAGCAGATGCAGGTGTGTAGGAACTGCATTTATACATATTCCTTATGTGTGTGAGGGCTCCTTCCCTAATTGAAGACCTGTCATTTAGTAGACTAATACTATGGTTATTGCAGGCTTATTCATTAAGCCATCGTTAATTGGTTCCTATATAGCATGCAGGTGATGTTGGCCCTTCAATCCCTTCAGAAATACATCGGTATGTAATGAAATGTTGCTACATGAAAGCTGTCTCGTGTATTTCTGTTACAGACATTTGCACTTATTGGAGTTGTGTTGGTGACTGAACCTCTTTGGCTTGTGTTGCCACCTTTTCAAATGGCCATAGTGGGACATTTGCAGGACACACATCGGATTTTAGAGGCCAACACATACCCATAGTCAGTACAAAGTGTAGAATTTTACATATATGCCTATATAAAAGCTTATATTCTTGTAGCGGTTTACTTGCTTATCCTGTTTCTTGTTACATGTAGGTATGTTAGATACAGATGACTATTTTATGCAACCATTACATTAACTATGGAACATGCAGAATGTCACAAGATTGTAGGACATTAGTATTTGTGCTCATTTTGGTCAGGACACTACAGCACATAGAGGGACTGCCCCTCGCAAGGTGGGACAGGTGCTAACCCTATGTTTAGCTCATGTCCATAGCACATATTTGTAATAGTGTATTATAGCAATAACCCATACCTGGGTGTGTGTGATGGTGAATTTACCCGTGATTGGTGTGGTTTGTTCACGAGGGTGAAGCCCGAGTGGCCAAACAAAGACAACTGTGAGTAAATCCAGCATTACCCACACCCAGGCGTGGGTTATTACTATAATATAGTCTCCATATCCTTTGTTCATAACGTTCGATCATGGCGGAATGTGTGATTGCTATGGTTCATGTTGTGCACATATTTGAAGACTTCAACTGCTGTATATGGCATAACCACGGATTCAGGAATGCACACACTTCCAACAACCACATTACCGTTCACAGACTCCCAAAACTCACAGTACCGAACACTCAAACTCGTGACAGTCAAACTCCTGGAACTAACACAAACACAGAACACACACGCACACACAGACACACTGCTACCCATCACATCCAAACAAACCATCCTACACTACGTATGGCCAGGTGGCCATGCCCCATACACACCCCATGTGGGAGGCTGTGCCCCCCACACCACGCCTACTGTAATAATCTACCTCCAAGATAGCATGAACAGACACATGAAGCAAATACACACACACACACATTACAGTCCCACGGAAGCACACACCACACTCAGAACACACACTTGCACACACTACAGCAATCAAAAACACACTTAAACACAGTACCTACCTGGACCGCAGCACCAGAAGCACTAACTAAATGTCCTTTAACATCGTGATAATAGTACTTGTGGTTCTAGTGTTCCGGTACTGTGGTCTTTTGGTCTTTAAGCCTCGTGATTACACGTGTCGGTATGTAAAGCATTCGGTATTTGGTAGTATCCTATTTATATGTACCTCCACGGTTGTGTGAATGTTGTTAACCTATCTATATATTTGCATATATATGTATATCCATATATATCAACATATATATCTATCTATCACCCTTTCTATCTGTATATTTTATATATATATATATATATATATATATATATATATATATATATATATATATATATATATATATACACAGAGAGAGAGAGAGAACACACCTTTTGTTAGGTACATGGCGATGTATACTATTTCCCAAACTCCGCCCTTTTGTGTTTTAACCTGTCACAATACACACCTGCCATTGGCACATCTCAGGTAGCTTAGTGGTAGGTGATTATGTACGTGGTTGCGTGTTCTACTCCTGGCAGTGGTCGTTTTACCTCACAGAGCAGGCACTACAAGGGTGAATAAAGCAGATTTCAGTGGTTCTGGCCAGCTTTTCCCGTGATCTGCACGATATTCAGCAAAGCTTAGACCTGTTTTGTGCATATCTGTGTAGTCATGTTTAAACGACGCTTACCGGCACTTGCCGGTGCATAAACCGGTGCATAAACCCTCTAATGTGCTTAAACATTCTCTAATGACCTGCATCCAACATCCATTATTCGGGACATCGGAATTATGTAACAGCCCTTGCAGGTTGTGGAACTGGAACATGCACAAGACAGTCAGTGGCTTTACCACTGGGGCATCTGGGATATGTACAAGTTTTATGGTGTTTAGTATGTAGACTGTACTACGGCTGTTCCTCCATACTGCAAACAAATGTGTAACTCAGTTAGTTTACATATGGATGATACCTATTAATGGTATGTCCAAGTGATGATTAATGGATGTGCTCCAGCTATGGGAATCCATGTCACAGTGAGCCACACACTGTAATGTGCTACACCTTGCCACAACCATAACTGGAGAATGCTGGAGTGACAGATACCTGTCACGGGTACTCCCCATGCTTTGGAACTACATCCCTGATTACATCATATGGAGCCCCTCATTAACACACCAGGGAATCCTTGCAGAGTGGGTGGGGAACAGTGGTTACACCCCAGGGATCCTGCAATTGGCTCTGCTCCACAGAGGGACAGTTAGTTAATCAATGGGGTGGCGACAGCAGGCACATTTTGGCTAGGCTGATGAATGGATTCTGACAATCAGGCATGTACCTATTGATGTACCTAGGAACCTATACATACAGTATCAACACATGCTGTTAGCTTAATTTACTGTTCAGGTGTTGACTTACCTTGTACCAATAGCTGTTGTGTGTGCAATAGTTGAGGGCTGTCTATGTAGGATGCACACAATATACCACCTATACATGACAATTTACAGGTGGTCATGTGTGTGTGTGCCATCCATTTTATTGTTTGTGCAGGTGGAGAAGTGTGTCAGTCCACAGGGAACTACACTGTCAGTGTATGTGCTATACGTTCCCTCTTTGCCAAGGCATGGGCATATTCAGAATGCCTCCGTCTGCCTACTGGGGCTGGCACAGGGTGTTCGAGGTCTGAATCCCTCTGTGCCTGTGATGCCCTTGGCAATTGCAGTGGACTGTGAGGGCCTTCACCATTATGTCCCTGCTGCAGCTGTTTCCGCAGGATCATATTATGTAGCATGGCACATACTATGAAGATGTGGGCACATGTGCCTGGAGAGTACCGCAAGGCTCCACCAGATATGTCCAAGCAATGGAGCCGTGATTTCAGCATCCCAAACATATGCTCTATGATGATTCTGGTTTGTGCGTGTGCCTCATTATGGCGTTCTTGCATGGGTGTGTGTGCATCTCTGATGGGAGTCATCATCCACAGCTCCAGTGCATAGCCAGCATCCCCCACAAGGTGGCCATATGGGATGTCTCCCCTGACAAATACCTGGTACAGCTGTGAGGCATGCCAGATGTGGGAGTCATGATAGCTTCCAGGGCTGCCAGCACACACATCCATGATAATGCCCTGGGCATTGCACACAACCTGGCAGTTGAAGGAGTGGTATCCCTTGTGGTTTATGTAGTGCCTACCATGCTCACCAGGTGGTGACTTGATATGTATGTGCATGCAGTCTATTGCACCCAGTACCTCCGAGTAGTCTGCCACATGGTGGAAGAGATGCATATTGCTGGTCAACTTCTCCTGAGTTCGGGGGAAGTATATATGCTGACTGGCATGTGGTAACATGGCATCTAGGAACTGGTGGAGTACCCTGGATGCTGATGCCTGTGAGATCCCCATGATATCTCCAGTTGGCCTTTGAAAGGTACCTGTGGCTAGTATTCTCAAGCTTACACATACCTTCATGTCCACTGGGATGGGTTCCCTCTGTTGTTTCTGGCTCTGAGGCATGGCTGGCACAGCTCAACGATTTGTGTATGATGTCCCTGTCCACCCTGTAATGATCTATCTCCAGATAATCTAGCCCCTGGTAGGTTACCCTTGGTCTGAACACTCTTCTCCTCCTCCGGGGCCTGAGGTGGTTGTCAGCATCATCCTCCACTCCACCTTCAGTCTCCAACACATGGGGATGAATCACATCTATGGCAGCTCCCAACAAGTACATTGTAAAAGTTCCCCGTCTGTTTACACTGATGGTGCAGTGTATGGCCTAACTACTGATTTGTGCAGGTGTAAAATGATTTGCTTGTCCCTGCTAATGATTGTGTACAAGATGTCTTTAATAACTATATGACATTTCATAACCATAATTATCTTCCAATTAAAGTTTGCACTATACTAGCACTTCCAAATCTATTATTTTATTTAACTACCCAAGATTGCATTATTCAAAATTAAGGGATAAAAAACATTGTCAGCACTATAATGAAGTGCTCATCTATTATGAGTTCATATGCTGTTTAAATCTGCTTTATGCTTCTGGCAAGTTTACTGTATCTCATTTAAGGAGAAGCACTGATGTTGTAGCTAAGTTCTTTAATAATAAGTTATCACACCCTTTGACTTCTTAGCACAAGAATTCTTGACAAAGCCAAAAATAATCAGAGGACAAAGGCCCAAAATCAGGGACAGGTTTAAATATTGTTCTTATAAATGTAGAAACAGGCTCTGCATTGGCATGCATTTTCTGAAGAATATAAAGTCTAAAACTCAAATGCCTGTCATAATTTAATGACTTCATTTTTCAATGGTTTGCCAGAAAATCTCAAATTTTATAAAAAAAAAGACCAATAATTTGAGGCAAAAATATGGACATTTGAGAAATATACAAGTAATCTTTGGCTGTTGCAATTCCCCTTTGGATAATGCAACACAGTTCCCTACACATATGTGATTCTCAGGATTTTATATGTGTTTTGCCCATGTTTACTTCACCCTGCTACAAAGAAGAATGTGCACAAGTGTGACTGTATTACCTGACTTAATAAATTTGTGCACATAACTGCATCCCACACTGATTTATGCTGCAATTGCTATTACTTTGGTAAATGTTCATCAAATATGGCCAATTCACTAACAATGAGCTATTCTGAAATGTGCACTTGAACTTCTGATAATTTATGCTTTGCTTTTGACCATCTGTGGCATTAATGCAATATTCTGGTTGAATCTGATATGCATAATATATTGCCTATAACACTTTACCTCTAAACTCCTTGCATAGGTTTCCAGAATTGAGCCAGAGATCATTTACTGGTATGCCTTTCTAGTGTATATTGGATCTTGAGCACCTGATAAGTTTAGGATATCTACCTAAGATAGCACACACACACATACATGTATGCATGCACACACACACACACACACACACACACACACACACACACACACACACACACACACACACACACACACACACACACACACACACGCACACACACACTCACACACACAAAACTTCCTCATAGTGAACATCTGATTTGACTTCCATACACAGACTGCCGCTTGTTTCTATGTACATTATCTAATACAGGTTGGCTATACTATTAGCTTATTCCATATATATGATATTACAAAAGCATTTGGTGACAGCACGTCCTTAGGCAAACTCTGTATCTTAATTTTTTGCAAGGGCTAAATGCAGCTTTTTTATCTTGTCTATTATTCCCTTGTGAAAACATAAAGAAAAGTTGAAAAAGACAGATTTGTGTTAGAAATTTAGGAAGTATAGCTGATACTGCCATGATGGAGAGCAGTAAATCCGTCTGCCAGCTACCATGCAGTTAGAAGACAGATACAAAAGGACACAACTTTGGGTTTTATCTATTACAAAAACTAAATAATAATGCTTTTCTGGGTAAAACAAATAACTTACCACAATTATAAAACACACAGGTCCCAAGAAGCTCCATATAAAGCCACTTTTCAGACTTAGCCAGCATCTAAAACGGGAAGTAATGAGGTAAAAGTAATCAGTCCATGCAATGTAGTTACAAAACAAAATTCTTAAGGGCATACAAATCGCAGGACATAATATTTAAAATTGTTTATATAAATCATGAGCAGCAACCAAGCATTGAATAGTATTGTAGAATTCATTGCATATGAGTGTTATGTGCATTCAGTGTTCCAATTACACCATGAAGAAGTCCATCCATTCAACCGATCACATGCCATTTACTTCAGAAATGATTATAATACCAAATATATATCAACTCCTAATGAGCAGGATTCATGGACCCCCACACACAGTGTGTCACACACATGATAGAGCATTATTTGGTAATTATTAAGCAGCCCTGCATTTCACACCCATCCTCAAAACAAGGTTACAGATGAATAAGTAGCCAGTCAGAACTAATTCTGTCATTTAAAAGAACATAAACATTTGTGACCAGTCATTAAAGTGAAAGATTCTGATTTTAATTTAAGTATGCTTGTGACACATCCTAAAACTGCAAGCTCCTCAGTGAGGGAAATGAGAAAACTACTTTATGAAAAAGTTTGCTTTCAATTATTTCATTTAGAATAGCAAATGTTAAAAAATAAAAATCAATCAATCTATCATTTGAACAAGTATAAGTGATATGATATAATAATAGCCTGTGTTGTGTTGTATGGAATTAGGATGGCCATGGTGGTGTAGCGGTTAGCATTGTCGCCTCACAGCAAGAGGCTCTCCAGTTCGATCTTCGACTGGGGTGTCTTCTGTGTGGAGTCTGCATGTCCTCCCTGTGGTCGTGTGGGTTTCCTCCAGGTGCTCTGGTTTATTCCCACATCCCCAAAGACATGCTGCAAGTGGATTGGACATGCTAAAATTGACCCTAGGCATGAGTGCGTGTGCCTTTCTTTGTAAGGTTGGACGCCGGGCTGGTAACTCGACATCGTAAAACTCCACTGCCAATCATGAGCGGTCAAGGAAATCCACTGTGGCGACCCCTAACCAGGAAAAGCAGAGAGAGAGATGTGTTGTATGGAATTAACTTTAAGGATTATATTCACAACTAGTTAAAAATTATCCCAAAATAGGATACCTTGACTTCTCTCTGTCTGACCATGGAGATAATTGTATTAAATAAGGGCCCCATGGGGCTTTTCATTTTATACGGAAAGTTAGACGGGGGGCAGCTCTCCTCCCAAAAACTGATTCAAAGAGGTAAAGGACAGGTTGCAAAACAGATGTGACATTTAGCAATAAATTTCTATGACTCTTATTCACTGATAATTTTTGAATAGGTGAAGTAAACCCATTTATATTTTCTATACACATATATGAATATCTCTCCCCCTCTCTCTCTCTCTCTCTCTCTCTATATATATATATATATATATATATATACATATATATATATATATATATATATATATACATATATACACACACACACACACACACACACACACATATATATATATATATATATATATATATATATATATATATATATATATATATATGGATCTATGTCAGATGATCAAGTTTCCAATAATTTGAAATTCGAGATTCATATAGTCGAGACCTCATGACTGAGTTTCCGAAAATCTGAACATCCAGAAACACAAAAATCTAGCTTTTTTTTACATTTTCGCAGAGGGTGCAGTACCCCTGCACCCCCACACCCCCTGCAAATTAAACATACCAAGTCCATTCCACACTGGACCGCAATCTCCATTCAGAACTTTTGAGTTTTCAGAAACTTGATCATATGGTCTTGACCATATGAATTTCGATTTTCTGAAAACTCAATCATATGATAGGGATACATATATATATATATATATATATATATATATATATATGTGTGTGTGTGTGTGTGTGTGTGTGTGTGTGTGTGTGTGTGTGTGTAGATATATATATATATATATATATATATACATATATATATATATATATATATATATATATATATATATATATATTTATATATGTGCGTAAGTTTGTGCACATGTGTAAATACCTGCATGCCACATTATGATGAGATGAATATGCAAGTCAATCTAAACCCACAAGTAAATCAGGAATGGTGCACAGATAGTGAGAAAGCACAGATGTGGTGGTATACTGTTGTCTGCTCATGATAAGATTCACTATTTCTATCAAATGATAAACTTTCTGGCCCTGTAAGTTACCGTAATGCAGTAAGAGAAAGACAATTATTCAGTCATATAATTTATATTTATGGCTGTTTACTCCCAAGTATCTTATTTATCTGTTTTTTTCCCTTTTTCAGAACTTATCAGTTTACCTAGTAATTGTATGTTTTGTAAAAGAGAACACAAATCCAAAACTTCAAAAACCAAGAAAGAATATGGCAAACATAGTTGGAAACAATTCCTTTATTAACTGAAGTGCTTTTCATCTGGATCTGATGAAGTTCGTGTATTAAATCGGACGAAAAGCGCTTCAGTTAATAAAGGAATCGTTTCCAACTACATTTGCCATATTCTTTCTTGGTTTTTGAATTGTATGCTTTGTACTAGATGTTCTTAAATAAAAACATGTAAATATTACACAAATAACTAAAAATCTTCAAATCTAAATCATAAAAAATAGGAGGAAAAACACAGACTCGAACACGGTGGAAATGGTTTTAGTGCTTTAGTTCCTTTAATGTAAAAGAACGTCTTCAGAAACAAGATACAAAAATCTAAGCCTACTAATATAGTTCTTGAAAAGGCAATAAAATGGTAAGAAAATCAAACGCACTAATGTGGAACAAGAAATTAACATATCCCAAAGAGCAACCAATAAAAACAAAGGTAGTTCAGTAAATCATTAGAATAATAATAATGACATATTCATAACCAGCAGCAATCAAAGTCTCCACCTTAAGGCTGACTTAATGCTTATGTTTTCATTAAGTCCCGGAGAGTTTTCTGCGAGTTTTAATTGCCGCTTAAGTTCTTTTAATTCCAACAAAGTTTCAGTATCCGCAAAGAATTGTTCCAGCTGTTCAAATAGAAAAATGTAAAGAAAGATAATATGGAGCATCTTAAACTATGTTTCCCCAGTGCATTAGAAACAACCCCAGCAAGAATGACTGCGCAGTGCTCTTTAATTCTGTCTGAGAGCCATCTGTATGTTTTTCCTATACAAAAGTGACTGCACAAATTACACATAGCTGCATAAATCACAAACATACTGTAGCAATAAAAAACTTATGAAATGCACTGTAAATTGACAATGTGGAAAAATGTAATTGTCTCCTGTGTGAATAAATTTACAGCAAACACAATTGTCGCAAGTAAACATCCCTGCAGACTTGTCCTTTGTATCGGTTTGAACTAACAAGAACTGATCATTTATTTCAAAAAAGATTTTCAATGTGTTACCCAAGGATTCAATAAGCAAAAAACTTCACGCAGGAATAGTGTAACTGTTCCTGCATGGAATATGGCTGTTGAGCGATCCAGTAAACATGCCTGGGGACGTGCACGAGCCTGGCAACACTATTCTGCCACAGACACAACTGGATTATGCTAATGACTTCATTTGCTGTTGAAAACAATGCAAAAGAGGGCAATTCATGATCCAGTAAGCAGGCAAGCATCTGTGGCAGAATAGTTTAGCATGCAGAAATGTATTCGGCTACTAGTCAAATAGATTTCTGCAAAAATCAAAACGGAGGCATGACAGCTCAAACTAAAGCATGTATTCTAATACCTAGGTATGCCAGTGGCCAAATATATGGCCATTGGCATGGAAAAGTGCTGCAAAATTATAAAAATAAAAGTATTTTTTTTGGCCGATCTTGACCATTTAAACATAGGGCGGCGAAGCACAAATGGAATTGTGCTGAAAATAAAAAAAGAAAATGTGAAAAGGCAATTTTAAGTGAAATCTGCATTTTTGACATTATAGTCTATGGCATGCAGAATCAAAACAGTAGCAGGGAAGAGTGGTTGCTAAAGGGAAAGGATCTGGTGTAGTGCTGTAACTAGGGACTAAGGCAGTGGGGTATGCTAATGAGGGAAATTTACTGAATCACAAAAAGCAAAGTGCCAACTACACCTAACCATGTAGGTGCTATAAGGCAGTGTTGTAAGCAGGAGGAGCAACAGACATGGAAAAGGGGTGTGTCATGCTTAGTGTAAGCACATTGGCGCTCCACAGCTCCCAGATGAGCTTAGCTAAGCAAAGGGGTGTGTCTGAGGCTGTATTGACTTATTCCATGAAATGAAAAGCATGTTCGTGTCCAAGAGATGGAAATTTCCCGTCGTTTACCTTAGCTAAATGGGTTTGTGTGGCAAACACCAGGTGTAAAACAAACAAAAATCCCCAGAAATAGCAGGACTGTTTTGTTTTGCACTGGGGCACTGGGTTGCTCCCCGGCTAAAGGCTTAAGGGGTGGAAATGGTAAGGGGAAAAAAAAAAAAAGAAAAATTGCAGAATAAAAGCAATCAAGTACAAATAACATAGCTGGCAGGTGGAATGCATCATAGCCAGCCAATCATACAGGCAGCATCTGCAGCACAACAGTATAAACTATGCAAACACCTTAAAGTCTGGATTTTCCCACAAACTCTGCACCATTGGTGTACACATGCGGGGGAATTTTAACCGAAAACATGTTAGGGGCTGCCATTGCTTTGATCCATCAGTATGTGCTAGAGGCTGAGGGCAGTGAGGAGGATAATGCTGACAACCACCACAGACCAAGGAGGATGAGAAGAGTGTTCAGCCCCAGGGTAACTTACCAGGGGATACATGATCTGGAGAGAGTAGAGCTCTACAGTGTGGACAGAGACATAGTTCAGCAAATGACTGAGCTGTGCCGGCCTCAACTCAGAGCTAGAACCAACAGAGGGGAATCCATCCCAGTGAATACCAAGGTATGTGTAACCTTAAGAATTCTAGCTACATGTATTTTCCAAAGACCTACTGGGGACATCATGGGGGTCTCACAGGCATTTGCATCCAGGTACTCCACCAGTTCCTGGTTGCCATCATACCACATACCGGTGAGCACATTTACTTCCACAACACCTGTGAGGGAGGCCCAGCAATATGCGTCTCTTCCACCATGTAGCAGAATACTCAGAGGTACTGGGCACTATAGACTGCATGCACATCCACATCAAAGCATCACCCAGTGAACAAGGTAGGGTCTACATAAACAGCAAGGGCTTCCCCTCCATCAACTGTCAGGTTGTGTGCAATGCCCAGGGCATCTGGAGCATATCTCCCCGGGCCTCCGCTGAAAACAGGATCTGTGGAACCTAGTCGGACTTTCCCAGTCAACAAATGTTAAATAAAAAAAAAAATTATCATGAATATATGTGCTGGCAGCTCTGGAAGCTATCAGAACTCCCGTATCTGGCATTCATCACAGCTGTACCAGGCATTTGCCAGTGTGGACATCCCATATGGCCATCTGGTGGGGGATGTTGGCTATGCACTGGAGCCATGGATGAGGACACCCATCAGAAATGTACACACACCCACACAAGAATGCCATAATGAGGCACACGCACAAACCAGGATCGTAATAGAGCATGTGTTTGGAATGCTCAAGTCACAGTTCTACTGCCTTGGCATATCTAGTGGATCCTTGCAGTACTCACCAGCCACATGTGACACATGTTCATAGTATGTGCTATGCTACACAATATGATCATGTGGAAACAGCTGTGGCAGTAACAGCACAATGGAAGGGCCACACATCCCCCACCATTGCCAAGATCACCACAGGTACAGAGAGACTCAGAAGAGGAAGCCCCTGAGCCTGCTCCCATAGGCAGACAGAGACATGCCCAGTATGCAAGGTTTTGGCAAAGAGGCAATGCATAGCATACACACTGTAGGGACCCAGGGACTGACTCCTCTCTCTGACTCGCACATACAGTAAAATGGATGACACACACATCACATTACCTGTAACTTACTATGTATAGGCAGTGTACTGTGTGCATCCAACATAGGCATCCCTCAAGCACCATCCTCACAACTGCCACAGGCACAAGGTAAGTCAAAATTCTTTACAATAAGTGAATGGATTACTATATTTTGGTAGCATATCTATGGTAATGCTGCATGCATGCAAGGGAATGGGGTGGCCTACTGAGATGGCAGCAGACAACTGACAGCTATGGGTGACACCAGGATATATCTACACAATATTGGCTTCCCCATACTATGCAGTATCATTTAAGGTGACAAATCCCACTGCAGTATATGTGTAGGGCCAACTAAGGGGGGGGGTCATAGGCCACATGCATGGATGTCACTTGGGGATCCCATACTCACCCCCAGATTCCTACAGCAAGTCAGCCATAGAAAACCATAAAGGTATGTCTGGCAAAGGCACACAAATGGTGACAATGATGGAATACCCCCCTACAGATTTACACAGTGATATCACAGCAGGCCTTGTATTTGCAGTATGACTCTGAAGGGTAAGAAGTCTGAAACTCAATTGTATGGCATTAAAATCTAACTGTGGTCTTTAGTAATATGCCTCTATTCTCCAAGACATGACACAATACTATGCAAAATGGAACCAAAATGTAAAGCCAATATCAGCACAGTCTGTGCAAATGTGTACTGTTGACAGGTGTGCCCACCCCACATCAATATTCACATAGAAATGCAGTAGCATGCAAGTTTGTAGGGTAATAGCAGCAGAGCACACATTGCCAGGGCGGTCCCAATCAAGATGATAACTTGTTGCATGTCCACAATATGTGGTTGTCAATGAGCTATGCATATGTGTGGGGAGTGCTGTCAGGATGTGGCCAGCAAAGTCTCATGGCTGTTGTGTCCTAGTGGCCTAGGTACAGTACTGTGGTAAACAGGGCCATGTTCCATGAAATGCAGTGCCATCTATTTTTCACGTCAGCTACACCTATGGTGGGAGTTGTACACACTGTTCAGATGTCAATATCCATTGCTGCCAGGAAGCTGGACAGGTCATGTACAGGGGACCACACATATGAGCAGTACATAGGATGGAGTAACCTACATAGTGCCTACCATATCTTACAACTGTAAAGACCTTTTGCAGAAAGTACACAGGTTTGCATCATATCTGTGGTGTCTTTGTTCTGAAATAGTGGTTGTCTGGCAAATCATTGTCAAACCACAAAAGTCTAAAGTCAAAAATATTGATGGATTGTAGTATCTCAGACTTCATACCCTATAGAAAAATGCATGCTAATGTACACTTTGTTATTGTATCACCCTTCCAGGTTTGTAAGGCCAATAGTTACAATGGTCTGTATATTTAGACCTCTGTCACCCAATTACTCATGGCTTTGTCCAATGTCTGGCTCACATACATAGAGAGGTATGATGCCTAGTATAACAGCAGTGTATGCTTTCACTTACCATTGTCACCACAGGGGGTCCACTGCCTGACAGCTTAGGAAAATATGACTGACAGAACACACTGCCTTGCTACAGATGGCCTGCAGCAGTCTCACATGGCCTACAGGCCTCTGGCAAAGGTTCATGCCTCACCCATAGTGCCTTTGTAGGGAATGTTATGGGGGTCCATACTACCAACATACCAGTCAACAAAATGCAAATGTAAGGCCATGCTGCTAAATGCTAGTAGCATATCTCTCAGCCTCGTAGAAGAAGACATCTGGACAAAGCCATACATAATGTTGGGATAAAGGCCCAACTATAGGGACACATTTGAAATATTTCTCTCATAATGTTAGATAGTTGATAGAATTACAGAGGGGGTGTAGTAGCATGAATGTCATGAGGCATGTGAAGTCTGAAACTCTAATGCTCTGTCAGTATTCCCTGACTGCAACCCTGAGTGATTTGCAGCAAATATGCTAGAAAACCACAATGCTAAGGAAAACTGACCAGATATATGAGGCATGAGTCTGGATAATCTGTGAGAATCTGTACAATTGACAAGTATGGTCACACCAGGATATGATCTTTCAGTTAAGAAGAATACTGCACAACTAGGAGATTCACAGCCAGCATATCACCAAGGTGCTGGACCTTTTACATGGCTTCAGTAGTCAATCGGCTGTAGCCCCATCTGCCAAATGGCCAGATTGTGCAAGAATATCTAGCCTTTACCTCATAATATAGGTCTGTGCATCATTCATCTTGTATTTCATTGGTAAAGAACTGTGATTAGCCAATTATATCTGTCAGTAGGTAATGACACAATACAGTACAGTGTTAAACATAACATATGTCAGAAAATGTCTGCTAAAACAAACCCTGTCACTCAAGCCCCCTATGTTTGGCCCATTGTTTACCCATTTTAGCAGCCTGTCTCCACATATCTTACACAAACAGGTTGCAAGTTATGGCTGTAGCACACAAACCCTCGACTGGAGTACAACTATCCCTGGAATGGATTCCCACACTTACTATAGAAGGTCATACTGAGCATGCTCCTGCAATTAGAGAAGTGAAGCCCATGTCTGAAACCACATTGGTCTATATATATCTCTGTATTGTGCAAATGTCTTTGCATACACACACTTATGTAAACCTAACTGTCTCCACATACACCCATCAGACAGGATTACGCACAGCCAGCTGTAGGTGGCACATATGTGGTATATCTGCATCTGTTGTGTGTGATACACACACACACACACACACACACACACACACACACACACACACACACACACACACACACACACACACACACACACACACATATATATATATATATGGGAAGCATAGTACAATATGTCAAGCATACACACACATAGACATGGAGAAGAGAGGGACAGGCACTGAGAGATTGAGACACACACACAGAGTTATTCATACACAGGGATACCCTGAAAGGCATAGAGTAATGTCCTGCTGCAGACAGTTGCATACCAGTTGTAACCACTAGCATGTTCCAGCATGAAGATGAGATACACTGTCTGATGACACTGAGGTGGGGGTGGAATATCACATCACCTACCTGTGTGTGTGTGTGTGTGTGTGTGTGTGTGTGTGTGTGTGTGTGTGTGTGTGTGTGTGTGTGTGTGTGCGTGTGTGTGTGTGTATCTGTAAGTCTAAGTATTATGATGCCTTAACCACCCAGTACACTTCCCATTACCCTACTTTACAACATCTGCCAATGTCATTCACCTTAGAAGTACCTTTGGATGGGATTCAGTCCTGTAAACTCTATCGCGAGTGTGATAACTGTGTAACACTATCATACAAATAACTAGATAGGTAGTGTTTTTAATCACAGTCCCAGAATTGTGGTGTGGGGGTGGGGTGTGTATGTAGGAATAAGTGTTTTAGTCCATTCCCACCCAGTACACCTCCCATTGCCCTAATTCACAAAATATGCTGATGTCATTCACAGTAGAAGTACTATTGGACTGACCTCTGCTGTCTAAGCTCTGTGGAGTGTGCAATAATTGCATAACACTATAGTGCAAATAACTAGTTATGTAGGGCTCTAATCTCAGCCCTGGCAAATGTAAAAGTGTGTGTGTGTTTGTGTGTGTGTGTGTCTTTAGGTTAAAGATTTTGAGCCTGTTTACACCCAGTACACTTACCATTGCCCTACTTTAGCAGCCCTGCTGATTTCAGTCACCTTGGAAGTACCTTTGGGCAGCCCACAACCATACAAGCTCTGTGGTATATGCGATAATTGTGTAACACTGTAGTACAAATAACTAGTTAGCCAGGGGTTCTAATCTCAGTGCATGCAAATGTAAAAGTGTGTGTGTGTGTGTGTGTGTGTGTGTGTGTGTGTGTGTGTGTGTGTGTGTGTGTGTGTGTATGTATGCTTCTGTGGGTTAAAGATTTTGAGTCCATTCACACCCAGTACACTTCCCGTTGCTCTACTTGCATCCACCTTTGAAGTACCTTTGGACTGTCCTCGGTTCTGTAAACTGGCCAACCCAGTACACATGTGATAATTGTGTAACACTGTAGTACAAATAACTAGTTAGGTAGGAGTTCTAATCTCAGTTCTGCCAAATGTGTGTGTGAGTGTATTTGTGTGGGTAAGTGTGTATATGTGTAGGTTAAAGTATTTTGTGGCAACTGTCACCCAGTACATCACCCATTGCCATACTTTACAAGGGCCGGTGATGTTCCTCACCTTCAAAGTACCTTGGGACACCATTCACTCTATAAGCTCCATGGTGGTTGTGAAAAATTCATAACACTGTAATAGATTTACCGCAAGCACCCTTCACTCTATAAGTTCCATGGTGCTTGCAATAAATTCATAACACTGTAATAGCAGTAACTAGATAGGTAGGTGTTCTAATCTCTGTTCTAGCAAGTGTGTGTGGTATGTGTGTGTGAGAACAGTATTCTGTGTGTGTGTGTGGAGGGTGTTTGCGAGAGAACCATATCTATGGGGGGGCTGTTTTTTCAATTTCTTGCTATTGCTCACCCAGTACAAGTCCCAGTGTCCACTTTAGAAGGCCCACTGTTGTCATCCACTGTAGAGGTAGCTGTAGACACTCTGCAGCCATATAAGCGCTGTGCCACATGCAATAACTATGTAACAGTATGGAATAAATAACAAGATAGGTAGCCCTTCTAATCCTTGGATACCATTCCTCACTCAGGAATCACAGACAAACTCAGCTAGGCATCAACCCTTATATCACTAGGCGACTTGCAAACTTGCTCACAGATAGAACCCATGGTGTGAAAACAGTGGACTCCATGTCAGACTGCTGAACAGTCACAAGTAGAGTCCCACAGGTTTTTGTTCTGGGTCCCCTCATGTTCGGGATCTACATCTCTGAAGTCCAGCCCAACATGAAAGGACACTGTCTGACAATGTTCACAGACAACTCTCCACTCATTAGGCCAATCAACAAGTACAAAGGCCCATTTGGCATGTACCTCACTGGACACCTGGAACAACTGGAGAGGCTACAAAAGTACCTCACAAAGAGGATACTTGGCCTTAAACATTTGCCCTCTATGGACAGACTCCAATATCTCCAACTATTCTCTGGTTCATATTGACTACTTAGAGGCGATCTCAGCCTGACTTACAAAGCCATGTCTGAACCAGGTCTGTCAGTAATGCTACATCTAAAGAACCCAAGCCATCCACACCACATGCCCCAGAGACCTCATCCCCATTTCCACAATCAACAGAACATGCTGGAGGGACAGGTTCATAACCAGAGACTGTCCACACTATGGAATAGACTTCACATACATGTCAAGCAGAGCACCTCACTGGCCCTCTTCAAGAGAAATCTGGATGAGTCGATGGGGATTCCAGGGGATCACTCCAGTGGCTATACTCATTAGACACACTGGAGTTTATCGTCAAGTGGCATGCTGCCATGGCCATTTGCCTAGTACACACATATGAACCTATGAACCTATGGATCTCAGTACTGGCAAATGTGTGTGTGTGCATTAGTGTGGATAAAAGTGTTTGTGAATGTGTAAACATGTGGATGAAAGTAGTAGTTTGAGGCCCTTCTCACCCAGTACACCTACCATTGCCATATCTTACAGGGCTGGTGATGTTATTCACTATATAGGTACCCTGGGATACTTTTCTCCCTATAAGCTTCACGGTGTGTGCATAACACTATAGTACCAAGGACTACATAGGTAGGGGTTCTAATCTGAGTCCTGGTAAATTGTGTGTGTGTGTGTGTGTGTGTGTGTGTGTGTGTGCGTGTGTGTGTGTGTGTGTGTGTGTGTGTGTGTGTGTGTGTGTGTGTGTGTGTGTGTGTGTGTGTGTGTGTGTGTGTGTGTGTGTGTGTGTGTGTGTGTGTGTGTGTGTGTGTGTGTGTGTGTGTGTGTGTGTGTGTGTGTGAGTGTGTGTGTGTGTGTATGTGTGTGTAAGTGTTTGTAAGTGTGTATATTTGCAGGATACAGCATTTTGAGGCCTCACTCTTCCAGCACACTGCCCATTGCCATACTTTACAAGGGCTGATGATGTTGTTTACCTTAGAAGAACTGTGGGACACTCTTCACACTATAAGCTCTGTGGTATGTGTGATAAATGCATAACACTGTATTAGCAATAACTAGATAGGTAAGGGGTTCTAATCTCAGTCCTATCAAATGTGTCTGTGCAAGAACCGTGTCCAAGTGAGAATTATATCCACGGGGGGGGGGGGTTACAGTTTTAGGCCATGGAACTCCCAGTACACATCCCAAAGTCTACTTTACAAGGCCTGCTGTCTTCATCAGCCATAGAGTTATCTATTGACACTCTTCAGCCAAATAAACCCTGTGCCACTTGCAGGGACTATGCAACTGTATAGATTGACTAACAAGATAGGCAGGGCTGCTAATCTCAGTCTTTGCAAATGTGTGTATGAGTGTATTTGTGTGTGTAAGTGTCTATAACTGTAGGTTTGAGTATTTTGGGTCCATTCTCACCCAGTAAATCACCCATTACCATACTTTACAAGGCCAGGTGATGTTGTTCACCTTGGAATTAACTTGGGATTCTCTATACCTCATAAGCTTTGTGACACATGTGATAAATGCATAACAGTATATTAGCAGTAACTAGATAGGTAAGGGCTCTAATCTCAGTCCAGGCAAATGTGTGTGTGTGTGTGTGTGTGTGTGTGTGTGTGTGTGTGTGTGTGTGTGTGTGTGTGTGTGTGTCTCTATTTGTCTACACATGGAGGGGTATAGACCTGGTTTGCATAGGCAGCAGCTTGCCTTTTGTAGGTAATGCTTATGAGCAGGTGATGGCCTGTGCATCAATTGGTGTCCCCCACTTGCTAACTGCATGCAGAACAATTGTGTTGTTATTCCTATAGTCAATAGCATGGCAACACACTCCTATAACTGAGTACTTCATGTGGGCATTGGCCCTTTTCCTTGCCTGTGAGGAGGACATCATGGAGGTATGTGAACAGCATCACAGGAGATAGTTGGAAATACCTCTTACAACAAAACATGTGGGGACAGCCCAACAAAATTGAGGAGAAGGTCCCAGACTTAGGGAAAAAATGTGAGTATTGCTGTTATACATTTGGATTCATGCTAGTTTAACAGGGCTTGTGTAGATGTGGATATTCTGTGTGGGTCTCGGTCTGACAGTGTTGTGTGGTTGACATAACTCTCAACTGTAGGGCTATCCGCACAATGGCCAGAGGTTTGACTCTTATGTCTGGTCTGTTCCTATGACAGTTGTCTTTGGCAAATCAGTAGCATACCCTGGGTATTGCAGTCAGTAGACACTAACTTTCATTTGTGTTTCTGACTTCATATCCCTTAGTTAACATATGTTACAACAAACCCTGTAACACCAGAAACTTTCTCAGTTTATAACAGCTATATTTCAATTATGCCCCTGTTTTGGGCCTCTGTCCCCCAATTATGTCAGGCTTTGTCCAGATGTCATGCATTAAGAGGTTAATAGGTATGGTATATCATTATTTAGTGCTTTATTTCCTGATATCATCCCAGTAATATAGTAGAATGCAAAAAATGTTATGAGGAAGAGGCCATATATATGAGGACAGAGCCTGGACATTCTGTGGGAATCTGTACAGTTGAGGGATCTGTGTATGTGTAGCGATTGTTAGACTGTCAGGATTGTGTAGCAGTGTAGTGTGTAAATGTTTGTTGCGCTGTGTAGGGAGGGGGTACATTTAAGTGTCACGGCTCCTTTTCTATCTGACTGTGTATGCTATTCCAGTTTCTGGTGGTCTATTGGCTGTATATATTGGTAGGGGCAGACTTAGACATGTTCCATATCACCGCAGGAGTCAGACTACACCATGACTTGGGGAAGTATATGTAGGGGTAGTGTGTGAGTGTCAAACATGATATTTATGTTCACACAGTCATTATACTCTACTGTTCATTTGGCTTATCAGTATGTCACTGTGACTGTGGGGAAATTGGTTGTGGGTATTCAGGCTCACACTGGTGACTATTTTTCACAACCTTTACATCCCTGTAGTGCCTGATATATTTGCAAATGCATGTGTAATTCCCCAAAGCTGACTTGGGATAGTTCTGTGTCACTCTGACTGTAGTTTGGATGGTGTTTGGTGACATGCTAAGCAGCTCAGTGTACTTTCCCTAATATCATGTTATGTCCAGATATTTATAGGATGTCCAGTTGTCTGGCTCATATATTTGGTCTGGTCCTCATAAGTGTTGCATATGTCCAACAAATCAGTGGAATGATGTGAGGATTTCAGGCACTAACTAATGAGAAGCAATTGAGTCTTGGAGTTGTACTATTTCAGTCAATATATGTCCGAATAGATGGTATTACTGTAGCAACTGCCTCAGCTTTATCTAGTCAAGTATTTCAGATATTTCCTATTTTCATGGCTTTCTCCCCCCACTTTGTCAGGCTTGGTCCAGATTCATTGCACTAAGTAGTTCTTAGCCTACCTCTCAACTGGCCAGAGGCAGAATGCAGAACATTCAGGTTTATTGCTCATATTTTGTCTCTGTTCCACAAATGTTTCTAATTTCTCCAGTAAATCACTGTGATGATCTGAGGATTTCTGTCAGTAAATGATGACATAATTTCAGTTCCAGACCTCATATCCTTCAGAACATGTATGCTGAAACAAACCCTGTTACTCAAGCAACTTTCTACATTTCTAAGAGCAATATTTTAAATACATCCCTAGTTGTGGCCCATTGTCCCCCCATTTTTACAGCCTTTGCCCAGATTTCTTGCACTAACAGGTTGAGAGGTATGGTTCTGAGATATGAGTGCACTACATGTTATGAGCATATATATATATATATATATATATATATATATATATATATATATATATATATATATATATACTCATAACATGTAGTGCACTCATATCTCAGAACCTATATATATATATATATATATATATATATATATATATATATATATATATATATATAGATGGGTCTACTTCACATAAGCAAAATCCCATAACGCCGACATTCAAAAAACCGAGACTAGAACACCAAAAGTTCATATGCACGAATATTCAGTTGCACAAATCCCATATAGTCGACAAGCATAATCCCTATCACTGCCATGAACACTATAAAAGGAGAGACTATACCTTTAAAATGTTGTACCACATACTGAAGCAAACATGGCTGACATGAATCAGGAAGTACCTGGAGTTATCAGAAATATATATATAAAATGATAACATCTCAAAATAAGGAGATTTCAGTAAGAGATGGTTATTTATACCATTTGGAACATTACAGAGATTGTAGGAGGTATTAGGACTGTAAGTATAAATGCTCAGAAAAGTGCAAGAGTAGAGCTGTGACAACATGGCTTCCTAATGGTGATAGGCTAGAAAAGTCTGTAGCTCACCATCATGCAGGCAATCCTGGAGAAATCGAAAAATATATTATGTGTCATGAGTTGAAGGTTAGAGCTGAATACAGCCGAGACAAGCTGTGTTTACTTGTGCAGTATGCATTAGCATCAACTTCTGCAGATAAAATACATAGCCTACCCAATAGAAAAGCCCTCTTACAACATATAGGATGTGTAAGATGAAAAATGTGCATGACAGAGAGTAATGAAACACTTACTTTGCATAACATAGACTTTGATGTTTCCATTAAAATCAGGGTATTTCATTAGCAAAATATGAGCGATGCTGCCACAGATAGCACTGTCATACTATTCACCACTTTAAATATCTTGTATGATGTGAGTCGATCAAGCATATCGTTAATGGATGGAATGTTCTTTAATAAAGGGGTAAATTACATAGTCTGCATGGCTTAGTTAAATATGGATCGTACAGCAGGTCAGTACCGTTAGCATTTTGCTTCTTGTCAAAAACATCACTAAAGGCATATAACTATATGTGGCATTGCATATTTCATCTATTTTCTTAGCACAGATTCCAGGTTGATGTAAAGTACGTGCTCTGTGATTTTGAAATTGCTCTATTAAAGAGTGTGCATTTAATGTTCCCGGTGCCCAATCAAAGGGATGCCTCTTCCATTTCAGGCAGAATCTGTGGAGGAAGGTGCAAACTTTGGGGTTGGCACCTATGTACAACAAGGATCCATCATTCCAATTGTCCATTAAGTGTTTAGCTGCTCTTGCATTTGTTAAAGAATGTGAAGTGCAGAGCACATACCAGTTACTCAAAGAAACATTTCCAATTGAAGGTAAAGAGCTTTTAAACTATTTTTCTGACTTGTATGTGTACGGTAAACTCAGAAAATTTAATACATGTACCTCCTCATCTGTCCATTTCCTACCACTATTTCCAGTTGCTTTCTGGAATGTGTACAAGTTAAATGAGCTATTCCTCCCTCATACACCAAATTCTGTCAAAGCCTGGCATAGGCAACTTAAGTGTTTGTTGGGTACTAGAGGTACTGATTTAAGTGTGCTAATATGAGCATTGGTCAAAGAACAAGACTGTGTAGATGAGCTCAGAATGCATATGTCTATTGGATGCACTTCTTCCCCCAAGAAGAGAAAACTGATCATGAGAAATCAACAGTTCCAAAAATTTTGGCTAATAAGGACTGTTACAGCCCTATAGAATTTATAAAGTCCATAGTGAAGTTATTGAAAATGTAGCTGTCTTTGTTACAGCTTGTTGGAAAGTATGTGTGCTCTCATAGTGGTAAAGACTATTTAGTGAAGCACTCGGTAATGGGATTTTGTGAAATTCACATGGGTGATGCATGTATTACTGGGACCTTTATTTATATTTAGAGTTGAGATGGGCGATCCACTTTCTAACTGAACATTAATTATTGTTGGAGTGAAGGTGTGTAACGCATGTAGTATTGGGATGCTTATCTTCATATAGACTTCCGGTAATGACTGAGCCCTTATATGCGATTTGTTATGATAGCATTATCTACGAATGAGATGACTGTGTTTGGATAGAAGAGTGCTGTATATTTTATTAATATGGTAATGTTATCCATCCTTATTCTCTAGTTTGAGGGCTTATATGCTGCTTTGGATGTCACAGACAGGAACCCATATCTCTTATACATGGTACCGTCGATTTTATAATGTCACTATTCAGATGACATTAGTGAATTTGTGTTTCTCAGAGCAAAAGTATGTAAAAGTGTGCGTATCTGCTTACATGATGTACTCCTTCTATGTTTATATAGTCTATTACTACAAAATACATCTGTCTGATAATGTAGGAAGTGACATGAATTTTTCTCAGTTCCGTCAGCATACACTGACATGATACATAACTCTATGAAAGTGTGGAGTATTCTACAAAATGGTTCCGATGACTGTGAGAATATACTGATGTCTATGCATAATACAAGAATGAGGTGAAGTCTTTACAGGAGCAAGTTGGGATGATTTCTGATGTATTGGAGACAATCACGGTACACAGTCACATATTTCCAAACGTTATGTTTTTCGGGATTCTGACGGTATTTTAATTTTTGGTGTTCTGAATTTTCATGCATATGAACTTTTGGTGTTCTGGTCTTAGTTTTTTGAATGTTGACGTTATGGATTTCGCTTATATGAAGTAGACCCATATATATATATATATATATATATATATATATATATTTTTTTTTTTTTTCCATATATATATGTATCGCCATACATGTATATCTGTATATGTATATATAAAAAACCTGAGTGATTCCACAGAGCTTTTTCCCTACTGTTGGGTGACTCTACTGCATGATATGTTTGAAAAAACATCAGAGGTTCCTACAGCTCAAGTGGTGTAATGGAACATATCTCTGACTATAGTGTACAGGGTCCTGGATTTGAGACTTGACAGGGCTGATTATTTTGTTGCTAGGCAGAACAGTGGCTGATGGAGACAGAGTGAATAAAGCAGTTTTAAGTGACTTTAAGTGGGTTTGCATGGGTTTGCATGATGCTAACCAATGCTAACATATGGTCAACCATACAGATCCTTAATCCATTTTGGCTTTACTTAGCATCGCTCAAACTCGCTTACTCCTGCTTACTCCCACTTACACCTGTGCTAATTCCTTTAAAAGAAAAGAAAAAAAGGGTTATAGGAAAGTGGTGAGAAAGTGGCACGCAGAGGGAAAAACAATATGAAAGGTAGCTAGGGATGTGCAGGATGGGTGTAGGGAAGGTCCATAGCTGTCCATTTGTAATACAGCAACAGCTGAGCATTTGTACAGAATTTGGAGATGAATTTGGACACTCAAACCCCAGAGAGAGGGGTCAGGACAACAGAAATGTGTTGTCAAGCCAATTGGACCAGATTACTTGTGTCCAGTGAACACCTGTGTGAAATGGACAGCTATGTATGGGGCAATGATTGTTTTGGGGAGAGATGCCCTTTTATTCTTTGTTAAGGTGAGAGTGGGCTGTTGGGGAAGGATTGTAGGTACATCTAGAGAGGTAAGTTGGGTAGGTAGACAGACAAGACAGACAGGACAGCAGACAGGGGCAGTGTATGGCACATGTGAGGGGTAAACACCTTGGACAGGGGGGGTGTTTGGGAATCAGAGGCTCATGAGCCCACCTTGGACAGGGAGGGTGTTTGGGAATCAGAGGCTCATGTGCCCCCATATGGATACGGTGGGACTGACATCCCCACCTGCAGGCAGTCATGACTGCACCTTCACAGCCCAATGGGACTATTCTCCTGTACCTTAGATATATATATCTCAAAAAGTAGAGGACCCCAGACTGATCCTTGGTGTACACCATTTTGGATGAATCTACTATTAGAGGTGGGTTCTACTACTTTAACTGAATGGCTACTATCATTGGGCCAGTTAGCTACCCATCTGGTAACATACAGGTTGGTGCCTAGTTGTGTAGGCTTATGTATCCTGGCCACCTGGGCATTAGTGTGAGATGATTGGGCTAGGTGAAGGTAGGCATTGTTCCCTCGTCCCTGTGTTTGTTGACCAATGCATAGAGGTCAATCAGGTTTCACAGGCCTGATGTCCCTTTGACAATACCATGGTGTGTGGGTCCAGGCATTTTGATGTTGCCTATGTCCCTGTTCATAATGTCCTTGATATTGCCTCCCATGTCCTTGCAGAGCAGGCTAGTTAGGCTGATGTGCATCATATTTGCTGGGTTGGTGGATTGCTCCAATTTGTGTATAGGGATGACAGTGGCTGTCTTCTGTGCAGGAGGGATGACAGCATTGTTCAGGCTGTGGTTGACTACAATGCAGAATGGATCTGAGAGCCCATACATGTGTTCATGTGGGATGCAGCCACAGATGGTATCATGACTATGGACACCTCTGTGTGTTGCCTTTGAGAGGGAATTATGGACCTGTTTGCTGATGATGAGGGGAGGGGGGAAGGTGCTGTGCATGCACATGTGTACCACTGGGTTGACAGGGAAGTGGTGTTTACACTTTACCTGTCTGCAGCCGGTTGCCTATATAGATATATATATATATATATATATATATATATATATATATATATATATATATATATATATATATAAATATATATGTCATATGTGCATGTGGTGTTACTGACCACCACTACAGACCAGATTTGTGTGTTGCCTCTGGAACTACAGACACATGTGTGGAAGGCTTAGTGATTTGCCTTGGTGGATGTGTCTGATTTGCACTCAAAGACAGCCATAGGTTACATCACCTGTGTCCTTATTTGCTTGTACAGACCAAGGAGACATTGCTTCCAGTGAGGCACCTATTCCTTCTTGGCCTGTCAAGCAATTGTTTCCACCTATTATGCTATTTGTGTATTGCTGCTATCCACCACAAGCATTTACCCTACCTTGAGGGAGATGATGTTGTCCTGTCAGGCACTGCTGAGTCCATACAGCTATGTGGGTGCCCACATAGTATTGTGGTGTGGGCCTGGACAGTGCTGCTAGTTCCAAGAAATGGGACATTGGCTGTACAGATACCTTTACCTACTCAGAGGGGATTTATAGTCATTTGTGTACAGTTCATTCTGTTTGACACTGTAAAGGGGTGGTGGGGAGCAGGGGAGATGGTGACCTGAACAGTGATGGCTATGTAATCAGATATTACCAAGGGGGAGGGCACTGTAGGAGTGCTAAAGTGGCTACTCATGTTAGATAGGACCTTGTACTTGAGATTCCCACATTCTGTAGGAGTGTTGACCGGTTGATTCACTGCATTACCATTGACAAAGCCGAGGAACCTATGTGCATTCAGGTTCAGGTGGCATAGGTCAGGCACACTATGGTTGGGTATTTGAAGTCACCCAGGAGCAGGGTAGATGATTGAATCCTGACAGATTCCAGCAGGTCCCAATAGGTGTGATGGGTGTCCATAGTCATGTTTAGAGGCCTGTAGTGAGTAGGTGTTTTGTCAACTCTTAACTGCACTCAGGATGTCACCTGTGTGCCATACTGTTTGGCTAGCCTGGAGATGTGTATGTGTATGCTAATGTTCAACACTCCACCTCTTGTGGCTTTGTGGTCCTCCATGTGGGGTCTAAACGTATGATGGGATGAGTGACTTGGCAAGATTGGTATGCTCTCCACAGCTAGAAAGCAGGTGTCAGTGACTGCACAAATGTCAGCATCCTACAGGACAAGGTACCCTTGTACTGACATGGGTGTTGTGGTAAGACACCTAGCTCCTTTTAGAGGAAGACATCTGCACAAAGACACACATCAATGGCGAGCAAAGGCCAGTAAATAGTGTCATTTCATAAATCTAGCTGTTGAAACACAATTATTTGCCAGCAAAGTCAGTGTCACATTCACATGTGTACTCTGCAAGATAAGACATCTGATGATGAAATGTATGTGAATTTGTTATGACTTTAGTCTTTAATTGGTTGCCAGTGATGTGCCAGACAATACACAACTGCCTGAGGCATTGACTACAAATATGAGGCAGACATGGTCAGTCTGCAAAACTCTGGTCAGTTGTCAGGTATGGGCTTAGTATATCACATACAGTTTAACACACACATCTGCACCTGTCGTGTATTATGCACATACCCTATGTACATCTCTTACATTTGTAAGACAAGCATATGTATCAGAGTAACATTCACAGGTGACATATAAATAATTACACATTGCAGGTAGCTGGCCTACCAGTGACACACTCGGTATTAGACAACAAAGACTCCATTAGTAGTCATACATGAGCTGACCTTTGCTGGGGTGACACAGGGGCCAGAGATGTGCTCCATGTCAATGCATGCAGGGCAAGCAGTAATGGCCATAGGTGCTGGACAGCAGCATGTGAGTCCAGCAGGTCTTGTCGCGGCCTAGTGTTTAATGTCCCATTTGACATCATTTATTCCCCCTTCTGCATTCCATTACATGCTTACATGATTGACATACTTGTTATAGTGCTCAGGAGTTCCCCCAAAACAATGCAAATGATTAGGTTTGTGTAGTCGCAGTTTGTCTTTGTGTAGATGTTGAGACCTGTGTAGCATAGGCAGCAGCTTGCCTTTTGTAGGTACTGCTCATGAGCAGGTAATGGCCTGTGCATCAGTCTGTGTTGCCCACTTGCTACTTTGATCCAGAGCAGCTGTGTTGTCTTTCCATTTGCCAACGCCATAGCAACACAGTGCTATAATTATGACCTTCATGTGTGCCTTGCCCCTTTTCCTTCTCTGTGTGGAGGACATTACGGAGGTGTGGGGGCCACAGCTTCACAGACAGTAGGTGGGAATACCTCTCAGAAGAGGACATGTGGAGATAACCCAGCAACATGGGGAACAAAGCTCCAGGACTGGCTACAAATTGTAAGTCAGTAGTGCTGTTATATACACAGAGGCTTGCTAGATTAACAGTGTTCATCTGGACATGTATTGTCTGTGTGACTGACAGTGATATGTCTCTGACATACCTCTCAATATCCTGATATCCACAGACTGCCCAGGGGTTCGCCTGTTATGTTTGGTCTGTTCCTCAGACAACATCTGTTTTTGTGGAAGCAGTAGGATAATGTGAGGATTGTAGTCAAAGAAACTGTTGACATCCATTGGTGTTTCAGACATCATATCCTTCAGGGATGTTATGTTACAACAAAGTGTGTGACACTGTCAACTGTTTCAGTTTATAACATCATTATGTGAGATATGTCCCTCTTTCTGGTCCCCTGTCCCCCAAGTATGTCATGCTTTGTCCAGGTGTCTTGCAGTAAGAGGGTCAGAGGTATGTCATATTATTATTTATTGACTGCACTCAAGATATCATCCCATTGACTTAGCAGACTCCTGAAAGTGGTATGCAGCAGTGACCATGAATATGGTCTCATAACCTGGACATTCTATGCAAATATGCACATATGAGAGTTATGTATGCCTGACCATTGTGAAGTCACTGCCAAGATTGTGTAGCAGTGTTGTGTGTAGATGTTTGTTTGGGTGGATAGGGAGAGTAGCGATGTGAGTGTCACTGATCCTTTTTCTAACTGACTGTGCATGCTGCTATGGCTGCTGGTGGTCTAGCAGGTGTGTATGTTTGTTGGGGCAGACTGAGAAAGGTCCTGTAACACCTCAGAATTCCCAGTACAGTGTGGGTTGGGCCAGTATCTGTCAGTGTATTGTGTGACTGGGAATCCAGATATGTTTGTTCAAACAGTCGTTTTACTCTAGAGTTCATTTAGGGTACTGGTATGTTACTGTGACAATGGTGCAAATGGTTGTGGGTGGACATTTCTGCACCACTATCTGCTTTTCCCTACAGTTCCATCCCTGTAGTGCATGATATATTTGAATATATATGGGTAAATACCCAGAGCTGATTTGGGTTAGTGTCATGTTGGTCTTACTGTGGTTCAAAAGGTGCTGGGTGACATGGTTGGCAGCTGTCATGGGTTTTTCCATTCTGTTACATGACTCAGGTCATACCTCTACAGTGTCCAGATGTTGAGACACTGTCCTGATGTGTGGCTCATATGATTTGTCTGTTGGCCACAACAGTTGTGTGTTTCTGAGAAATTACTGGGATGATTTGAGCATTGACATCAGTAAATTCTGAAACTCATTTGTGTTTCAGACCTGGAATCTGTTTGGCATTGTATGTTAAAGCACACCATGTCACTCTAAAAGATTTCTACATGTATGACAGCCATATTTAAAAAAATGTCATTATTATTTGCCCTTTATCCCCCCTGTTTGTCAGGATATTTGCAGATTTGTTGCAGTAAATGGTTGGTTATCTGTCTATATATCCCTGTATGAATATATATATATATATATATATATATATATATATATATATATATATATATATATATATATATATATGGGTCCACTACAGAATCCTGAAAGCTCATAATCCCGAAGCCCAAAATCCTGAGACCAAAATCCCGAAAATTCAAAATCCCGAAAGCCCAAAATCCTGAAACTCAAAATCTTGAAAACACAAAATGGACATACTGACGTCATTGTGGCTTTGCTATTGTTAGCCCTGTGGTGTTAGGTCATGCGTTGGGTTCAGGTAAGTGTCGGTTGGTTTTATGTTAGGGTTAGGGGCAGTTTAAGTGAGTTAGGGTTAGGGCGCAGGTTAGGCATGTATGCAATAGTGACAAATATTGGGGTTGGGGCGGTTTAAGTGAGTTAGGGTTAGGGCGCGGGTCAGGTGATTGTGTGATAGTGATGGACCTTAGGGTTAGGGTTAGGGTCAGGGTCAGTTGGTAGATATTAGTGTCTTTATAGTGACATATTAGCATTATTTGTGTTTTCAGGATTTTGAGTTTCAGGATTTTGGGCTTCCGGGATTTTGAATTTTTGGGATTTTGGGCTTCGGGATTATGAGCTTTCGGGATTCTGTAGTGGACCCATATATATATATATATATATATATATATATATATATATATATATATATATATATATATATATACATATGCATATATGGTTTCCGTTCACAAAGTTGAATGGCCACAATCTCAAAAGTCATATGGTCGAGACTATATGCTCGAAGTTGTGGAAGTTTGACTCTGTGAATGGGGAACGGCATACAGCGCACAATGGGAGATTTCCTTTTCTGCACTGTAGTGCGATCTTGGGGTTGGAATAAATAAGTAGTGGTTGGTGTGGGGGTGCAGGGGGGCTTGCCTCCCTGCAGAAACACTTTGATTTGTGACTTTTTTTAGCTCCCTTTTACAAAGTCGAGCTTCAGAAACCCGAGCATATGGCTTCGGCCATGTGCATTTCGATTTTCTGAATGTATATATATATATAGAGAGAGAGAGAAAGAGAGAGAGAGAGATTGGTATGTATATATACATATAGATGTATATAACAGTACTACTGATATATAATTCCCTCCTTATGTTGAATGACTGTTGTGAATATGTTTGTAAGAAAGTCCTACAGTTCAGATGGTGTAGAGGTATGGTGCTGTGATTGTTGTGCATAGGGTCCTAGGTTTCAGACTAAGAAGTGATTACTTTTTTCATTAATGTTAAATGACCAGAAGGAATTATATGTTTGTAAAAGCATTACAAATTTCCACAGCTCAGATGGTGTAGTGGTACTTTGCTGTGATTGTAGAGCTATGTATGGGGCAATTTTTGTTTGCGGGACAGATGCCCTTTATTTAAGGTGAGAATGGGATGTTGGGGAAGGGCTGTAGGCATGTTTGGGGAGGTAGGTTGGGTGGGATAGGTTGCATTTGCAGACAGACAAGACAGCAGATAGGGGCAATATATGACCCATGAGGGAGTGAGCACCTTTTATGGGGAGGGTGGTTGGGAATCTGAAGCCCATGAGCCCCCAAATGGATACAGTGGGACTGAGCTCCCCACCCATGGGCAGTCACCACTGCTCCTTCAAAGTCCTGAAGGTAGCTGTGCTGGGGGCTGGACAGGAGGGGTAGCCTGCCCTTGAGATGCACCAGGCAGAGCTCCAGCTGGCACAGCTGCCCACCCAACTCAGCTCAGATTGCGCTGCACACCAAACCCGATAACTGACTGTGGTTGACAGGCTCCTGTCCATGCCCACTCTTAGAGGTGTGGGCCCAGTCCCCTGAGGCAATTCCACCCAAATGTGGTGCAGGACCAGTGGACAAGGAAGTCCTGGGTTGGGTCTCAGATGTGTTGGGGCCCAGTGCCATGGACAGATGAGACAGGACAGTCAGATCTGCTGGGATATGCCATCCCAAACATACTATGGTGCTGATGTTTTAAAAAAATATGCTGGTTAGTCTCTTTTTGTTTCTTTCTTTGTCTCTTTTTTTCATACAGCTCTAGCTCTACTTCACTCGTGGCTGCCCCTCCCCAGTGAAGAATGTCTGATAATTATCCTGCAAACAACTGAGGATAAAAGGAGTCATTACTCAGAGTTTTACTGTCTGAAATAGTCTTATCTCTAGGTCTGCTTCTCTCATAGCTGCCCTCTTCCTCCCAAGTGAAGAATTTCTAAAAATTATTCTGCAAACAGCTGAAGGCAAAGGGACTCACTACTGGGACTTTTACTCTCTGCAATATTCTTATGTAGGTGTATTCCCTGTTAACTAATTTTTGCATTTAGTTCTTAGTGCTTTTACTTAATTTTATTATATTGGCTTAGCGTGCACAATTACAAGGTCACCCCCCTCCTTTTCCAATCCCTGCCATTGAAATTAACTGCCACTAGCTGGCAGCAGAACACCACTAAACAGCTGAATCTTAGCCCAGATTCGCAGCTCGTCTTGTAAGCAAAACAGTTCTCTACAGTTATTTAAATTCTCCAGTATTACTGTCTACTGTAAAGTCACCC
Source organism: Protopterus annectens (assembly GCF_019279795.1). Lineage (NCBI taxonomy): Eukaryota > Metazoa > Chordata > Ceratodontiformes > Protopteridae > Protopterus > Protopterus annectens. Next base: position 52,295,566 of record NC_056738.1, on the reverse strand, counting down.
AAGTCCCTTCAAAGCAGTTATTTTTTCCATTTACTGTGAATAAATAGTGGAACACAGTAACTGGCATTATCCCTACCATTAAACTACAATGCTGTTTACCTTCATTACTTAAACTCCTGATACTTTTTACTCTAGATCAGGATTCACTACCATCCTCCCGCTTGAATGCAGTCACAGCAGCATTAGTCAGTAAAATTACCTCCCCTTTCTCTCCCTTCTGCACTCCAAGCTATCATCCCTACTTCAACCTATATTACTGTTTGTTTCTCTTGTCCCACCTTGCAAGTCAAGTCAGGCCTTCCTGCTCCATCCCCCCTTGCTTTGCTCGGGTCACTTTGCTGCCCTACCCTACCCCCATTCCCACACACCCCTATATCAATTACATATATACTTAGCCATACCCCACACAGTTTCAAGCAACCAGTCAACACACATCCCACTCTAAGCCCATCCCACACTCAAACGCTCAGTCAACAAAAGCCTCACGCTGTTAACCCATCCCACTTACCTCAGTTAACAAACACCTTTTTCAACTGTAGTACAACCAGCTTCAACTCATCACTCCCAACCCTTTCTCTCCGACATCCTATTCTGGTACTTCTATATTCACCAAACATTCACCAATGTCAATAATACACTTCACTGTGTTACCACTTTTTTTTTCTCACTATGCCTCATACTACTTCTACACCTTACACCATTACATCCTACTCATACAGTACCAAAACCCACCTCTTGTACAACTATCCAGCTTCTTAAACACAATTCCTATTCCACAATATCTCCTAGTCTTTATTCCATTAACACATTATTATTCTTCAAGCATGCAATCCTATCACATACACAGCTAACTCTACAAACTACACTCTTCATAACTTAATTTTACTCTAAGTATAAACTGCTTCAACAACACCATTCAAATAGTACATCCACACTACCCCAATGTGGAGATTTTCACCCCAACCCAGGACCCACTCCAACTACCTTCCCACCTCACAAACCTCATAAATCTCTAAAGCTCACTGCCATTAATATACAAAGTATCAGAAACAAAATTCCAGAAGTCCATGCCTGGATAGCACATTCCAGACCCAACATAATTGTCGTAACCGAGACATAGCTAAAACCATATATAAAAGACACAGAGTTCCTCCCTCCAGGTTTCTCCTGCCTAAGGTCTGATAGACCCCACAAGAAAGGTTGAGGAGTTGCTCTTCTTTATCCTAACTCTTTCACTATCATTCTTTACCCAAACTCCATTCCCCAATTCACTGCAGCTGAACTCATGATTGCACATCTAAAACTAAATGATTTCAAAAGTCTGTGCCCGATAGCCATTTACATCTCACCTGGCAACAATGCTTCTGCCTTAGAAGGAAATATTAGCCTGGATCTCAAATAATATCCACAGTGAAACTATAATCCTAGGGGATGTCAACATAAATTGGCTAGACCATACAAATCCTTCTCCAAATGCTTCCATCAACCTCTATAACTTCACTCAGCTCATTACTACCATAACCAAGCCTAGCAATAACACTAACAAAGGCATCTTACTTGACTGGGTCTTAGTGTCCAATCCCAACAAAATTACATCTGCAGGAACTCTACCCTGCAATATCAGTGACCATCTGCCCACCTATATAACATGTGCCATCTCCTCAACCTTACTTAAGTACCAGTACAGACCCTCTAGACGGCTAACTAACTTCAACCCCATAAGCTTCAATGAAACATTAAGCAAAATCAATTGGAGCATTCTAAAGTATTTGCCTCTAGATGAAGCAGTTGAATTTTTCAATTCAACTTTCCTCAGTATACTCAATAGAATGGCACCCCTCTGGAATAAGAGAATCAAAGCAAATCACTCAATTTGGCTTTCTAGAGACACAAAAAAACTTATGAATACCAGAGACCGAGCACGGAAAAAATGGCATAATAGTAAAAACCCCATAGATCTCCAGCTTTTCAAACAACTACACAATCAAGTAAAGCGTCTAGTTATTGATGATAAAAAACAGTACTACTTTCATCTCCAAAACAAACACAGCTATAACCCAAAACAATTCTGGAATTAATTCTCCACTTTATTAAACCCTGGCACCAAAAGCAATCCTTGCCCAAACCCTGACAAAGCCCCAGCTTAACTAGCTACCCTTTTCAACTCCTACTTCATAGACAATATATCCAAACTTGCCTCCACCTTTCCTACAGCAAATCAGAACAGCAACCCCATTTCTACAAACCATATCCAGAAAAGCCTTCCCACCAGTCCTTCTCCTTCTCTCACGTTCCCACTTCCACTATTTCTAAACTCTTGCTAAAACTCAAACCTGGTAGCACCGCCCCAGACAGTTTACCCCCAGAATACCTTCAAATGTCTGCCAAATCCATCAGCTACCCCATAAGTATTCTCATAAATAGATCTATCCAAGAAGCCTATGTACCATCCATTTGGAAGAAAGCTTATATCATACCCTTACATAAAGGTGCTAATAATTAGGACATCTCAAATTTCTGCCCTGTAGCCATCCTATCTCCTGTTTCTAAAATAATGGAAAAATATATTCAAATTCAACTCATAGATTACCTATCCCAAAACCAACTACTTTCCACAACTCAGCATGGATTCTGCCCTGGCCATAGTACTACAACTGCTCTCCTATCCTTTCTAGACACTGTTAACCACAGCCACTATGATGGTAAACTTGTCTCTGCACTCTTTCTTGATCTCTCTAAAGCTTTTGGCACCAACTCCCATCCTGTCCTCCTTTCTAAGCTCTCACACCTTGGTTTGTCCACACTTGTCCTTAACTCGTTCACCAGTTACCTCACAAACAGACAACAATCCACCAAATAGTTGCACTCTTTCTCTTCTTTTCTCATTACTTCTACTGGAGTTCCCCAAGGATCCTTCTTAGGCCCCCTCCTGTTCAATATTTTTATTAATGACTTTCACTCCACTCTCACTCAATACGTGGATGATTATACTATTATCTGCTCTGGTAACGCTAAAACTGAACTTCTGACAATCACCCATATTGCTTTCTCTATTATCAAAACCTGGATGACAAATAATCACCTTGCCCTCAACCCAAATAAAACAAAACTCTTGCTCTTTATGCCCCAAAAACGTACCACCATTAATAAATCTGATTTCATCATTTTCTCCTCCAACAAGACTGCCTTAGAGGTAGTTTCCCATACTAAGTTACTTGGTATAATCTTAGATGACAACTTAACCTTTGGCCAACACATCCACAACACCATCAAAAAACACACCAAAAACTTGGTACCCTCTACCAACATAAACACTTATTAAACTACTCTACTAGAAAAACACTTGCCAAACTTTTCTCCTACCTTCTCTTCTCTATGGTGCTCCATTCTGACAAACATCCAATCATCATTAAAAAATAAAATGGAGAGCTGCTATAACAAAATTGCTAAATTTGTTACTAGAGCAAAATATTCCTCCCACCACTGTCACTCATTACAATCCCTCAACTGGCTAGAACTCCCACAACACTTAACTTACATACAACTAGCCACAGCACACAAATTCATCTATAATTCCTCCAAATTCCCAGCCCTGGCTTCACGTCTGACTCTTTATCAAAACAAATGTTCACTAAGATCTGAAAATCAATCTGAAAATCAATCACTTATCCAAGTTAAGAGACATAAACTCCCTTTAGGCCAATACCTCTACTCTTTCACTGTAGCTAAACTCTGGAATGCCCTTCCACCTTCTCTACAGACTATAAATAATGCCCCGTCATTCAAAAAATCACTCTACCAACATCTCTCCTCTCATTGACTATGCCCTTGCACCATCCCCAATTCCTCAGTCACCTGATTACTAACCTGACTCATCTCTCAGATACCCACACTCTTCTTCACTCTCTTTATTGTGCACACACCCTTAATCACAGCACAGTGTGCCTCACCCTGCCTCACATGGTGTGTAAAAATTTTGCAAGTGCAGATTATTACCTGTCTGATCTATTGAATACCTGCCAAGCACACGAGTCTTCCACAAAATGTTGCTATACATTGCCTATGTTACTGTGTCACTTCTGACTCCAATATTATTCTATTGTATATTGTTAAATGCTGTTATTACTCTTGTATATTGTTAAATGATGTTATTAACTCTCTAAATAATTTCTTAAATATGTACATTGTTTTTGTTTTAGAGCTTTTCTCCCCAGGCACCCACTGAAAATGAGCTCATTTCAGCCCAGTGGACTTTCCTGGTTAACAAAAACAAATAAATAAATAAATAAATAATAGTCACGATCGACACATTTCCAGATTAGTTGTAACAGCATGCATGGGTGTTCCAATTAACCCCATAAAACAGATTTGGAACAGTTGCATAGCAAAACAAACACATGCATAAATGGAACAACAGTATGCATCATAACAGCATGCCAGTAACATTGACGGCAACAGGCCACCAACAATGGTATTTGAACAAGGTATGTTAACATGCAACCAATCAAACATTTGAACAATACTAGAACATGAGTCCCAACATTAGGTTTGAAGTAAAACATACCCATAGTATATGAATTATTGTACTGATCCAGATGAATAGGGGGAGAGACAAAAAGTTAATTAACAACTATTTATGCTTCTGTTTTCCCCAACAGTACTGCTCAGTACTCTATGGGTCTGCCCTCACTTTACATCTGTCTATGGTCCATAGCTTCTGTAGCACAAACATACCTATTAAATTGTCACCCTGGAATGATAGGGGGAAAACTGTGACAACTCTGGTTAGATGACTAGAGGGGACTCATACATGTCAGGGTTACATATCTCGCACAGGTGAGGTACCCTAAAGTGCTGTTATGTGAGTGTGCTACTGGCATACTTCAACTGGTGTCCTATATGTGTCCGGGGTTATTGGTGGCAGTGACCACTAGCCATGACAGCATGACACTTGAGAGACATATATCATGAAGAATGCATGTTGTATGTACCTATCCTGCTGTCATTTGCAGGCATGTGGTGGGACAATTGAACAGTTGTACACAGTTTATTAGTATACCCTTCATACAGCTACTACCAACATTTCTTTACCTGCACAACATGTGGGGAAAATATCTGTTAACACTACCTGATTGTTTTTACATTTATTCCTGATTCCTTGTGTGTAAATATGCACACATCTTAGTACCACTCCCTGGATTCGAACCATGTATGTGTGTGCAAAAATAACAACTAAGCTATTTCTTATCACACTGAGCTATGAGGAACTGCCGTTACTTGTTTCACTGGTTTTAGCCAAAAAATCTCTTGAATAGACAGTCTGAACTTGTAATCCTGTGATGCATGCTATTGTACTGTGCATTAGTCCTTTGGATGACTACAATCTGGAAAGAAAGGTTAAAACAAGGCAATTCTGGATGGAACACACTTTGAAACTTTACACATTACTACTCAGGGTTCTGAGCTTATTGCAGTATATATTTCACATTTCAGTTATATCTTATTTTACAGCACCACCATCTACAGTTTTTCTTACAGCTGGTTCACAGAAGAACATCACTTAATGCATGTTGTCACAGCCACATTTGCTGTGAAGAACCTGTATACATGCTATATGTCTACAACAACATACAAGAATAAACACAACAGTTTTTTTGTAAGAATCTTTATTGCACATCAATATTAGTCAGTCAAACTTTTTCATTTATTCAGTTCACACAGTAACAGTATACCTATTAGCAGTAAGCAATATACTCCTTCTTAGCTACTTGAACAATATACTTCAAAATAGATTTGTACTCAGCAGTCTGTTGCCATGGGTTTCTATGTTCATAGCCCTCTCTGCAGCATCTGTAAGGGAGAAAAACAAACATTATGTATACCTGTCTATCAAATTCTCAGGCTAGTATTTGCTACAAACTACTTGATAGTGATACTTACTCACTACTGGAGCATTCTATGCTCATGCATCCTGGATCCACTGGGCCAAGAGTGCCCACTTCCACTGCTTTAGGTCAGCATAGTGGTGCCGTACCTGCTCACCAGTCTGGGGGATGCCAGTATCACTGGTGGGATCACATGCGAGATGGTCCCAGTCCTCCATTTTGTATTGTGAGCCCTGGTACTGGCCCTACAGCAGTCTCTCTTCACAGTTTTCTACAAGGATTCCAGCCATGACCCTGGACTCCTGAATGCTCCAGTGCTACACCCGAAAGCATGCTTCCTGTCCAATACCAGACATGTTCCTGCAGAGATCAAACTAAACAGGTTATGGCTGTATTACTGCCTGCACGGTTTAAAATAAGGCCATATTACCACCCTTTGCCATCATTGGACCATTTAGAAAATGCTGAGCACAGCTTAGCAGTGTGCAACTCCACTAAGCTGAGTTGAACAGTGCTTAAAGGGGTAATTGCTGAGCACTGCTTAACAATGCGCAAATCTGCTTAGGTGAGCTGCCTGCTGCTTTGCAATCACATCTAAGAGATGCTTACGCCTGGCAGGCATAGCTGAGCATTGCTGACCATTGCTCACTTTTCATTTTAAAAAACTATCAGAATATTGACTTCAGTTAGTAGGTGCCTATGATTTACTTTACATGACATCTCTCTATGTGCTTTCATTACATTAGCAAGGGGTGTGACTATACTGTATGAGAAACTTGTGCATACATGTGTGATTTCACATGTTATATACATATATATATATATATATATATATATATATATATATATATATATATATACTCACACTTCCGTTTTTCACCAGCTACACTACCCTGGTTGACACAAACCAGTTACTACATAATTTAAGTTTAAAAAAATAATTTTAACATTCCTTTCCCATATAAAAATAACTTGCTTCTCTTGGTACTCGAACTGTGAACACATTCAGGTAAAGCCAGGACTCTTAACTATTACACTATCTCAGTTTAGGAATTTCAGTTTAGGAATTTCAGCTGTATATTTTTATTTATCTCCTATGGGATGTTTAAGCAATGCTAAGCAGAGGGCCATAATCCACACACCCCCTTAGCTATGCTTAAACATTCCTTAGCATGTAAAAAAAATGATCATATTATTATTATATTATTATGTTATATAGTGAATATTGTGGCTTTCTGACAAGTCATTGAGGACTGCAGTCAGGAAATAATGGCATTCATTTGACTTTCAGACTTCTATCTTTCAGAAATTCATCCTAATGCATATCCTGTTTTCTATCAACTTTCAAAGTTTGTAAGGGCAATATTTATGAAATTTCCCTATTTTTAGGGCTTTGTCAACTCATTATTTGTTTCTTTGTCCATATGGAGTACTGTCAGGAAATAATGGCATACATTTGACTTTCAAACTTCTATCCTTCAGAAATTCATGCTAATGCATGACCTATTTTCTAATCAACTTTCTAAGTTTGTGAGGGCAATATTTAAGAAGTGTTTCTATTTTTAGGGCTTTGTCCCCCCATTATTTGTGCCTTTGTCCACATTTCCTGCTTTAACAGGTTGTGAGGTGTCGTATGGCAGTTTTACAATGCAAGGGGTGTGTCACAGAACCTGTCACACACCCCCTGCATTGCTTTCCTGCTCTGCTATGTATTTGAATGTCTGTGGACACTGAAATATCATTTATTTAATTTCATTGTCCATGGACACTAAAATACTGGTATAATATTAGAGAAATTCTCTAATATTATGCCGCATTTCTTTTAGAAAGTGCCATACTGCACTTTCTGAGAGCAGGGGGGCATGTTAACTGTGTGAGCAGTGCTAGAACACGCCCTTGCACTTGTTCACTGTTCATGTCCATACAACCCTTATCAGTAGCATGCCTTCATGAATATGTAAGGCGCACTACTGTTAGGGCTGTACGGACACAGACAAGGTTCACTCCATGCAGGAATAGCACTATTCCTGCAAGGAGTTTATTGAATCCTAGGGTTAGTCGTTTTATATGCAAAACCTGAGGACATCTCTAAAATATTGCCAAGAAGATTATCACAGGTAATGAGTGTCCATTTAGAACATAAAATATGTCTGATCGCATGCATGTCCCTGATAATCGTTAAGGGGAAACTCAAAGTATAATCTGTATGAGAGTTTTGACTTGTTACAGGAGTGAAGCCGTGAAGTAGAATAGGTTTAAATTTTGAATCTCTTGCAGTAGCAACTTTGATGAAAATGTCAGTTAAAAGATGCAAAGGATAGTTCTTTTGGAGGAAAATGTCTGTTAAAAACTTTGCTTCTGTGCTAAACACTTTATTGTCACTTCCTAACCGGGAAAGGTGAATAAACAGCAAATGTAGGGGTAGGTGTAGGGGTAAATGTTACTATTGCTGATGAGTTAGAAAGATGCATGGCATCATCATCTTTGTCCAATAACATTTTTAAGTTCAGCTTTCTTAGAAACAATCACAAGTCAAGTAAAACATCTGGCAGATTTGCTCTTTGGGACAGCATAAACGTAATTCCCTTATTAAAGATCGTTATGCCTTCTGGAGGTATCATTCTATTAGGTTAAAAACAGCAGACTGTAACTGGACATCAGGTTGTTGATTGGAGTCAGACATTATGGTCTGTAGTAGCTTCTTGGGCGAATATGTCTTTGAGCTATTTGCAGTTTGCCCCTTCCTCTCCTTCTGCCTCTGCCCCTCCCCCCTGGAGCCTCTCATTGGCATTTGTCCTCTGATGTTGGAGCTGTGGTGGTCAAGGAATAAAAAAGGTTGTGAAGATTCAACAAGTTCTTGAATTGATTGTCCACTGTGTAAATTATCAGTAGGTGGGGGGTGTTATGGCAAGTGGGAAGGAGTAGTCGGTGCTTGATGATTAAAAACTTGTACAGGATTAAGTCATGGAGCAGGTAACTATCTCTGCCTGTACTGCTTCCATCCCCCTCTGACTAGTGAGGCAGTATGCTGACTGGTTATTATACTGCGACATATCTCATTTTAATTTATGTCTTTTCTTATTAATAATATTGGCAATATGTCTGGAAATCCTAAGGGAGACAGAGTCATACAGTCTGAAAAATGGATATTTGCGGATGTTGCAAAATGTTGTTATTAAGATCCCTGATTTCCGCTTTCAAACTCTCAAGTTTCTTTTCATTGTCTCTTATGATGACATGTATTATTTGTAGTCCAGATTCATTATAAATGTTGCAGAGGTCTCTGTATAAATCAGAGTCACATACTGTCCTATTAGGGAACTTATAACAACAAAGACGTTGTGGTACAATTTTCTGTTGAGCAGAGGTATATGGATATAAATTATCATATTCTATGTTCTTAAAAACCTGTGAAGACTGTTCCAATTTATAAAGTAGTGATTTACAGTCTATCTGAAAGTATTGAATATCCTGCATACCATTATCTCTCCCAGGTCGATAGGCATTATCAACAGTCTGTAGAAAATGGTTATCTCCACATCTGGTATGTAAAAATTGAAGAACTGAGGCACCCTTTGAATAAATATTTTGGGTATTAGTAGAAGTAGTGGCAGCAGGTGTATGTTGAGCAACTGGCGGAGTTTGTGAGGCAAATGGGGGAGATTGTGTGGCAGATTGTAGCCTATGAAGGGCATTGCCGCTTCTTATAAGTAAATCCTGGGCTCGGTTCATAGTATCCTGTAAAGTCTGAAATAACTCCAAGAACTCTACATGGAGAGAATTTGAAGTTAAGCTGAAAAGACTCTGACTACCTAAGCCTTGTTCTTCTGTCATGGAATCCTCCATAGTAGAGATTGGAGCAGATAGTAATTCAGCAAAATACCAACCGATAAAAGAAGAATTCAAGTAAATACAGTAACTAAAAATAAAAAAAAAATAGGAGGAAAAACACAGATTTGAACATGGTGGAAATGTTTTTAGTGCTTTCATTCCTTTAATGTAATAGAACTTCTTCAGAACAAGATACAAAAATCTTCTTCTTCTTTTGGCTTTTCTCAGTTAGGGGTCACCACAGCAGATCATCTGTCCACTCATGATTGGCAGTAGAGTTTTACAGTGTCGCATTGCCAGCCTGGCATCCAACCTTCCATGGAAGGTACACACATGCACACCTATAGCCAATTTAGAGTGTCCAATCCACCTACAGCATGCCTTTGGGAGGAAACCGGAGCACCTGGAGGAAACCCACATGACCACAGGGAGGACATGCAGACTCTGTACCGAAGGCACCCCAGCCAAGGATCAAACCAGAGAACCTTTGGCTGGGAGGTGACAATGCTAACCGCTGCACCACTGTGGCCACCCAAGATAAAAAAAATCTAAGCCTACTCATACAGTATTTGCAAAGACAATAAAATGGTAAAAAAACAAATACACCAATGTGGAACAAGAAGTTAAAATATTCCAAAGAGCAACCAATAAAAACAAAGGTAGTTCAGTAAATTATTAGAATAATGACATATGCATAACCAGTAGCAATCAAAGTCTCCACCTTAAGGCGCACTTAATGCCTATGTTTTCATTAAGTCACGGTGAGTTTTCTGCATTGAGTTTTAATTGCCACTTAAGTTCTTTTAATTTTAAAAAAGTTTCAGTGTCCCCAAATAATTGGTCCAGCTGTTCAAGTACAAAAATGTAAAGAAAGACAACCCAGAGCATCTTAAACTATGTTTGCCTAATGCATTAGAAACATCCCCAGCATGAATGGCTGTGCAGTGCTCTTTAATTCTATCTGAAAGCCGTCTGCATGTTTTGCCTATATTAAAGTGACTGCATGAATTATACACAGCTGCATAAATCACAAACATATTGTGGCAGTAAAAAAACTTGTGAAACTGCACTGTAAACTGACAATGTGGAAAAGTGTAACTGTCTTCTGTGTGAATAAATTTACAGCAAACACAATTGTCACAAGTAAACATCCCTGCAGCCTTGTCCTTCATATCAGTTTGAAATAACAAGAGCTGATCATCATTTCTTTCAAAAAAGGTTTTCAATGTGTTAGTCTTTTTATATATAAAACCTGGGGACGTCCCTAAAATATTGCAAAGGTTATTACTGGTAATGATTCTCCAGTTAGAACATAAAATATGTCTGATCGCACACACGTCCCTAAGAATGAAGTCATCCAAAGAAAGAAGGACTAGTGCAGGAATAGTGAGAGGTAGCAAAAACAGACCAGCCTAACATGGAATACTGGTTGGCTAACAAAGAGGCTGTGAAAGCAGTTACAGTAGCAAAGAATAAGACATTAGAGTCACTCTACCAACTTCTTGAAAGGGTCATAGCAGAGGCCACAAACAAACTTTAAGATTGCAAAGCAGTAACAGAAAGATAATGAATGTAGTCATCAGACACACTCATAAGGAATGCCAACAGCAACCTGCTCACCAGCCCACAGGACATCAAAGACAGATCAAGGGAGTACTTCCAGCAGCATCTGAATGAAGAAAACTCCACAGAAGCTGTACTGCACAGATACAGCCTACAATGAGAGCCCACCCTAGAAGAAATAAGAACAGCACTAAGGAAAATTAGGTCAGGGAAAGCAGCAGGCTCAAATGAGATCATGACATATATGATCAAGATATTTGGTGAGTTAGGAGAGAAATGGCTCAAGAGGATACTCATCATTATGGAAAGAAAGGCATATCCCGGATTACTGCAGAATAAGCATTCTAGTGCCAGCATACAGAAACAAAGGGGACATTCACAACTGTGGGCAATATAGAGATAACAAATTCTTGTTACACTGTATCAAGGCTCTGGAGTGGATGATTGATAAATGAATAAGTGGAGTAGTAGAAGGTCAGATGAGAGAGGAGCAGTTTGGATTCAGACTAGGAAGTAGCAACTGACCTGCTGTTTGCAGTGAAACAGATAGTTGAGAAGAAGCTAGAGATAAGCTAATACTCCAACTGGACATTCCTATTTTGGAAAAAGCATATGACAACGTCCCAAGAAAGCTAATTTGGGCAATCTTGCTATGGTTCACAGTCCCACAAACATTGGTAGAATTAATACATGCTATGTACAAGAACCCAGTGACACATGTATAGACAGTGTTCAGACTCAAAGAGGGGTTCCCGGTAGGAGTGGGTATGAATCAAGGTTCAGCTCTAAGCTTACTGCTGTTCATTCTGTTGAAGGACTCCATTAGCAAACAGGTTGGAGGAGATAGATCGACAAAGCTTCTGTATGTAGATGATGTGGCATTGCAGGCGAGTCTATATTGAATGTTCGAACATTCAAAATTCTGAGTGTCATATGGCCGACACAATATGATCGAATTTTTGAATGTTCGAACATTGTAACAGAGATCTCCGTACAGAGCAGAATGGGAAGATTTCCCTTTTCTGCACTGTAGTGCAGTCTTGGAGTTGGTATATTTAAAGAGCGGTGGGTGTGGGGGGGTGCACAAGTGCTTGCCCCCCTGCTTAAAACAATCAAGTAGGTATTTTGTGTAGTTTGTTTTTTCTTTTTTTAATTAGATAATCGAAATTTTGAAAGTTCATTTATATGGTGTCGAACATATGACAGTCAAACTTTCAAACATTCATTTATCTAATATAGATCCATTATAGGCAGACTCTGAACAAGATATTTCAAAGTATAGGAGAATGAAATGCAAAGCTGAAGGCACAGAGGATGAAACTGAGAACATTTAAGACAGTTGTAATGACAGCAGTGAAATTAGAAAAAGCTGAAAATTGAGACAGAAAATAGTGGAACAGGTTAACAGCTTTCAGTATCTCTGACAGGTGGCTGAAAAGAAGGAAAGTCTGAATGAAGAAGATGGTCATGGATAGTGTGTGTGTTAGAAGAATGCCAAAGAAGCTAAAAGTAAGGTGTATAAAACAGCAGTGCATCAAGTACTGCAGTGTTTCAGAAACCTGGGCAGTGAAGGCAGAGCAGCTGGGGAAGTTTGAGGTGATGGAGATGAAGTGCCTGAGATGGGTAGTAAAATGCACACTCTGGGACAGATGAAGAAATGAGGACATCAGAGCAGAAGACCAAGTATCTGTATTTACACAGAGGGTCAAAGAAAACAGATTAAGATGGTTTGGGCACATGTACAGGAAAGCAAAAGACAATCTGTTAAAGAAGATTTGGGATAGACAGGAAGAAGGTCAGAAGAGATGAGGCCATACAGCAAAGAGATGAGTGGATAGTGTGGGATAGGTCCTGTGAAAGTCAGACATGACTGTCAAAGAAGGTAGAAAAGTGTCATTGAATCAAGAGAGATGGTGACAGATGACACGACACCCCAACCTCATGTAGAAAATGGGAAAAGGAAGAAGATGATGATTACATTGTGTTGGAGAGCTGGATCCACCACTAGGAAACCTAGGCAGTTGCCTATGATGGTTTACTACTGAATTTGGGAAACTGCATCGTTCGACCAGCCACAATGTTAACCCAAAATGCTGAATCCATACAGTCGAAAAAGCAGCCAAGTCAAAACTGAATACATTGACACCTACAGTTTGATGTATGCGACAGAGCAGGAGGTGACATCAGTCACCCATGCTATGCACTTTAACATACTATTACACTCTACAGTCAACGGTGCATTTCTTTCACTATTTTGCAGGGGGGTAAGCCCCCCCCACACCCCACCCCCTGCATATTATATATATCAACTCTGAGATCATACTACAGTGAGGAAATGGGTTAATTCCCTGTTCCTCATTGAACCATGATCTCTACTCACAATGCCAAACTCCGATAACTGAATTACACTACCAATTTGCTGTAATATAGTTGATGTTTTCTGGTTCGTTATTCTGCCCAGTGGAAAAGTGCCTTTTGAACACATGCTGTTCTAGTGCAGGCACTTCACAATTTCAACAGTAAACTGCCTATGGCTCATGTTGGCTGGGGGGGGGGGCATGTTGGCTGAAGGGGTGGCCTTGAAATCTCCTGTACATAAAAAAGTAAAACCTGATGCACTGATGCACCACCAGCATTAGGACCTTGTAGAAGAGACAGCACTCTGACTTCTGTCACCAGACAGCACAGCAAGCCCCAGAAACCTCCCACATTAGAAACGGTGGGAGATTTAAGATATCTGTGCAGTAATTTATTCTTCATGGGCCACAGACAGAGTTTGTAGATGAAGTACTGAAATGTTGTTTGCCAACAGCAGCGTCTTCATTAGTTACAGTTATATTTAATGTGGAGTTATTCAAATTACATTTATTTCTGCATAGATTGTGCATATTGACAGATATTTGTGAATTATAATGACAGCAGTTTGAGTGGTCTTTTATGTTTGAAATGTTCCAAATTTGGTAATTTATTATTATTGCTTCTTATGTTTTGTTTCATTGCTGGAAAAATTTTACAAACTACATATCTAATAAAATACAATAACAAGTGGTGCTGTATTAAATGAGAAATATCATTTATTATAACCAAAAAGGTGAATTAAAGAACATGTATTTAGACATGGTCTTAAAAATGTGTGCAGTGGCCCACGGTTTGAAAACAGCTCAAAGGTACACTTTATCTGCCACTGGTCAAATGTCTTTGCTATCAATGTGGGGTTCAGTACAGTTTCACTGAATATGAATTTCAAGGGCAGATATGTTTACTATTGTTCATGTTAAGTCTGCATTCATTGTGAGATTGTATTATTTTGTTTAGCAAATGGCTATCAGTGCTACAAAATTTGAAATAAAAGTTTTAAATTAAATCCAAATTTCTGCAATTATTGCAGAATCAAAGAAGAAAGTGCTATGCACCCTGACAAGTTTTAACAGTGTTTATGGTAACTGGGTAGAGATAGACAAGTAATGGGACACTATAATGTCTGCTAGGGCTGGCTGTAGGGGCTTGGTGGCAGGGAGGGGACCCTGATACGTTGCCTAGGGCCCTATCTGACCATGATCCAGCTCTGTGTACACAGATTTGAATATCAGTATTGTATCCGTTTACTCCCAGTGTATTGGCAAAGATCAATGCATTGAGTTTTTGGATGTATCATCACTGGTGCATAACTTTATTGGGATTATATTTTTCTCTGACATGTCTTACACTGTGGTTAACATTATCATCCTTTGTAAGTATTCAGCTACTTTGATGTGTATTACTCTTTGTTTTTACACAAGTTATACAGAGCACTATACCTAAGTTATTTACAACTTGAATAGATACTTTTGCCTGTACTGTAAAAGGACCCTTTGCCCAAGGGATTCTCCTTGTCCACAAATTAAACAATTGGATGACCATATCATTTTTTGCATCAGTGTATGATACACACATCAGTAATGAAGACATCCGATGGTACTACCATGGAATAAATCTGTATGAACCACTGCACCTGTAAGACACAACTTTTAGCAAGACTGATTGTAAAGATGATTTTCACTGTCAGAATTTTGACTATTTTTGCTTCAGTTCAAAGGGTATTTTCATATTTCTCTTCTACTGTAGGTCTGGTTTTAGAACTAATGTGCTTCAATAAAGAAGTACAAGAGCACCATAAAACTCCCATGGATCCCTGGAATTCCAGCACCCACATCATGCCTACTATATTTTACCTCCTGTGCATCTGCAGAAGTCTTTCATGCCTTGAATTCTATTAGAAAACATTTTATTTATATATAAAGTTGTATAAGGGTTATTATATAATGTTTGTAATATTAGGATGAATTCTTGAGGTATATTAAAATAGGGTAAAATGTTAAATAGAAATTTTATGTTAACTCTATTGAAGGCTTTTGTGCATCAATAATAAGGGCATACATATTTAAATTCTTTTGATTGGCATAAGAGATTAAAGTATGAAGTGTTAAGGTGTTGTCACTAGCTTGCCTAGAAGTTAAAAATCCAGTTTGTTCATTAGAAATGATTAAATTTGTTATTTTCTTCAGTCTGGTAGCTAAAATAGAGGTCAGAATTTTAGTATTGATGTTTAAAAGTGATATAGGTCTATAATTGTCTGGGTTTTGGAGATCTAAATTTTCTTTAGGTATAAGAATTGTTTTGGATGCGTTAAAATGTAAATCATTGATTTTGTTATTAATGATATACCCATATCTGAATTATTCTGCTCATGATCTAAGACAAGAAATGAATCTCTCCAAATCATATTTAGTCATATTGAGGCAGATTAAAGAATTATCTATTAGTTACTTTAAAGGCTTAACTGTTAATAAAGAGAACTTAATGAAATGTACCTCAATATGGCAAGCTCTGTCACAAATTACCAAATATATAACATCCACCTATAAACTGCTAAAAGACATCAAATATCATGATCACCTTCTTGTATCAAATTATTGGAAAGAAAAGTTACCTTTATTCAAACTGGAACCTTAGTTTGAGAGACAGCCTTACGAACTATCTTCAAGTTTATAGAGCTGAGTATATTTTCTGTGTTATTCTGTATTATAGAGCTAAATTGTCTGCTTGATATCTGTGTCTTACTGCTCTGCAAATCTATAGAAAACAGTATATATATATTTTTATAATTTGCACATTCCTTACATCTGTGTTGAAACTGTTCCCCCACCCCCCTCATTTCCTGCCTTGTCTTTCAGCTGATATAATTTAGCTAGTGCTGTGTCTCCTTTTAATTAACAACCTGTATTCAAACTGGAACCTTAGTTTGAGAGACAGCCTTACAGAACTATCTTCAAGTTTACAGAGCTGAGTATATTTTCTGTGTTATTCTGTATTATAGAGCTAAATTGTCTGCTTGATATCTGTGTCTGGTTATTTTACAGATTAGTACCTCGCAGGATGCGCAGTAGCAAATCCCGCCCCGACACGCCCCCGGCCGGGCTACGCGATATTGACATGAGTGTCATCCTCAAAACACCATGTTTTACACAACTAATTACTGTAAAAACAAGCAACAGAAACAAACACAACGTAAATTGTTCTTATTATTTCCCCACTGTAGACTGGTCAAGGAGTTGGTAAATATAAGTAGGGGGGTGAGCATTTATAAAAGTGGTTTTCGTTGTGTTTTACGTAGTACCTGTGAGGGACTACTCTGTAAGATAACCAAACTCTAAAAAAAGGTGTACATCACGTTACTTAAAGAAAACCGATTTAAGAAGGGGTTCGTTTTAGTAACCTCAACAAGAGGAAACATTCAGTTTGGTTGGTTATCTTACAGAGTAGTCCCTCGCAGGTACTACATAAAACAACGTAACCCACTTTTATAAATGTTTTAGCAGGGGGCCAGGCCCCCCTGCACCCCCTACTTATATTTAACAACTCCTTGAACAGTCTACAATGGGGAATTGATTTGGAATTCGCTTTCTTACTTTTAGTGCAAGAAAGCACTGCATATGTAACACATTTCACATTTGAAGTAGCTGTCGATGCTGACCTTGACAATTACACCTGTCAGTCAAAACTGCCAATCATGCCAGACACGCCCAAAGCTGCGCAGTACCACCCGCGAGGTACTAATCTGTAAAATAACCTTGTGTCTTACTGCTCTGCAAATCTATAGAAAACAGTATATATATTTTTTTATAATTTGCACATTCCTTACATCTGTGTTGAAACTGTTCCCCCACCCCCACTCATTTCCTGCCTTGTCTTTCAGCTGATATAATTTAGCTAGTGCTGTGTCTCCTTTTAATTAACAACCTGTATTCAAACTGGAACCTTAGTTTGAGAGACAGCCTTACAGAACTATCTTCAAGTTTATAGAGCTGAGTATATTTTCTGTGTTATTCTGTATTATAGAGCTAAATTGTCTGTTTGATATATGTGTCTTACTGCTCTGCAAATCTATAGAAAACAATATATATATATTTTTTATAATTTGCACATTCCTTACATCTGTGTTGAAACTGTCCCCCACCCCCTCATTTCCTGCCTTGTCTTTCAGCTGATATAATTTAGCTAGTGCTGTGTCTCCTTTTAATTAACAACCTGTATTCAAACTGGAACCTTAGTTTAAGAGACAGCCTTACAGAACTATCTTCAAGTTTATAGAGCTGAGTATATTTTCTGTGTTATTCTGTATTATAGAGCTACATTGTCTGCTTGATATCTGTGTCTTACTGCTCTGCAAATCTATAGAAAACAGTATATATTTTTTTATAATTTGCACATTCCTTACATCTGTGTTGAAACTGTCCCCCACCCCCTCATTTCCTGCCTTGTCTTTCAGCTGATATAATTTAGCTAGTGCTGTGTCTCTTTTTAATTAACAACCTGTATTCAAACTGGAACCTTAGTTTGAGAGACAGCCTTACAGAACTATCTTCAAGTTTATAGAGCTGAGTATATTTTCTGTGTTATTCTGTATTATAGAGCCAAATTGTCTGCTTGATATCTGTGTCTTACTGCTCTGCAAATCTATAGAAAACAGTATATATATTTTTTTTATAATTTGCACATTCCTTACATCTGTGTTGAAACTGTTCCCCCACCCCCCTCATTTCCTGCCTTGTCTTTCAGCTGATATAATTTAGATAGTGCTGTGTCTCCTTTTAATTAACAACCTGTATTCAAACTGGAACCTTAGTTTGAGAGACAGCCTTACAGAACTATCTTCAAGTTTATAGAACTGAGTATATTTTCTGTGTTATTCTGTATTATAGTGCTAAATTGTCTGCTTGATATCTGTGTCTTACTGCTCTGCAAATCTATAGAAAACAGTATATATATATTTTTTATAATTTGTACATTCCTTACATTTGTGTTGAAACTGTTCCCCCACCCCCCTCATTTCCTGCCTTGTCTTTCAGCTGATATACTTTAGATAGTGCTGTGTCTCCTTTTAATTAACAACCTGTATTCAAACTGGAACCTTAGTTTGAGAGACAGCCTTACAGAACTATCTTCAAGTTTATAGAGCTGAGTATATTTTCTGTGTTATTCTGTATTATAGAGCTAAATTGTCTGCTTGATATCTGTGTCTTACTGCTCTGCAAATCTATAGAAAACAGTATATATATTTTTTTATAATTTGCACATTCCTTACATCTGTGTTGAAACTGTTCCCCCACCCCCTCCCTATTCTTGGTTGTAGTTTAAATTTGGTGGCTTTTGCAGTGCCCGCCCCACTGTAGATTTGATCTAAGACACTCCCCCAGGACATCTCTTTACCGCATTCTACCTAATAAACCCTTTCTGCACTTGCTTTTAGTCCTTTTTAATTTAATTACATTTTTTCAAACTGTGTGTGGACTAATATTGCTACATATTCAAGTGTGCCAGCTTGCACTGCATGAGAATTGTATTTACTACTGCTTTTGCTACTTTTCTAAAAAAAAAAAAAAAAAAAAATTTTCTGCTTTTACTGTTCTTGTGTTTCTTCCTACTTTATTTTGCTTTTGCGTCATCTTAAACATTCTCAATTGTATTTATTACTGCTTGGTGTAACTCATTCTAAGCCTTTTAGTTTAAACACTTGGGCTTCAGACCAGTTGTTTTACATTGAGAGGGTTTCGTGGTCTGCACTCTTGTGGGAGGAGAGGTTGGACTCTGCCCTTCTGAGCTGGGAATTTCTGGTTGAAGGCTTATAGTGCATGCATATCTGAATTTCTTCTTATTGAAATTGGTACACCTTGTTTGCTGTAGCATAGACTAGATCCAGGCCTGCTGAATCTAGCTTTGTTTGTATAACTTGAGCACTAATCCAGGCATTATTTAAAGTATTCAGTTGTATTTATTACTGCTTGGTAGTAACTTGGTTAAAGTGTAGCTATCATTCTAAGTCTTTTGGATTAAGCACTTGGGCTTCAGACCAGTTGTTCTACATTAGGAAGGTTTGTGGCATGCACTGTGGTAGCAGGACAGGTAGCTTTCATCCTTCTAAGTTGGGAACTGCTGATTGAGAGCTCAGTGTCTGTTATTCTTAAAGTGTATTAGCTCTGGTTTAAGCACTTGGGCTTCAGGCCAGTTATTTTACATTAAGAAGGTTCATGGTCTGCACTCTTGTGGGAGGAGAGGCTGGACTCTGCCCTTCTGAGCAGGGAATTTCTGGTTAAAGGTTTATAGTGCCTGAATATTTGAACTGTATTTTACTGAAATTGGTACACCTTGTTTTCTGTAGCATAGACTAGATCCAGGCCTGCTGAATCTAGCTTTGTTTGTATGCGTGTTATTTCCCTGGAACGCTAATTCCACCTAAAACGCAGCTTCTCAGCGCTTCTGTGGATCCCTAGTGATATCTGCATTGCTTACTGTACTTATTTCCTTGCTTCACTTGAAAGAAAGTTACTGTTTGTCGTTTTTGCATTTAAGTTACCTGTAACACATTGCACTTGTTACCTGGCACTTGCTCACTAAAGCAATTATAAGTCAGCACTAAAAATTAAAAGCACTACACCCTCGCTCCCCATTGGCCCTTGTTTTCAATTATAAAGGAATTCCCAATATTATTCTAGCATGTCCAAAGGTCAGTTGTCAATCTCCTCTCCGGTTCAGCTGGTGAATATAGGAATCTTGAGGCAATGTTACAACTGCCTCATGTACACAGACAACCCTCTCCTCCTCCCAACAAATTCCAACACATGTGAGAGATGCAACCATATAGCCAAACTGGAGGCTAAGCTCTCTCAACTCAGTACTGGCATAACCAGTCAGGAGGAGAAGGAAACCACACTCACTACAATTCCAGTCTCACATAGACCTACCACGACAGCAAACCAAACACATAATCACACAAAAACAAACTCGGAGGCTCTAAATAAAGATCTGCCTAAACAGCAGAGACCTCCAAAGCAGACACCCAAACAACTGCTACCCCAAAACAAAACACGTGCAACACATATCTCACAAAGCCAGCGTGCCAGACAGTCACAGCCCTTAAGGCTAAACAACACATCTGATACACTTGTAATAGGTGACTCTATTGTCAGGCACACTGACGTCCCGCTCACCAGGCTGAACAAGGAGAAGGTCACGGTGAGCAGCCTGTCTGGCGCTAGGATCCGCCACATAACACAAGCACTCAAGTCACTCCAAGGCAAGTACAAATATGACTCAGTCATTGTCCATGCTGGTGTGAATGACCTGAGACGTACCTTCCTGGACTACATGAAAAGAGACATAGAGGAGCTCTCTGAGCATGTAGCCCAGGCTGGTATGACCCTGACCTTGAGTAGCATCTTACCCTCACCAAGAATGATGCCACAATATGAAGACAAGATGATCAATTTCAACAATTGGCTTAAGTATTGGTGTCATTCAAAGGGGATCCAATGCCTGTCAGCTTGGGATGATATGCACGACAAGCCACGATGCTTTGCTAGGGACGGCTTGCACCTGTCACCCTGGGCTTTCGGATATTGGCAAAGGCTCTTGCTACCCCCATAGTGCCTTTTTTAGGCAAGGCTCAAAAGACAAACCCACCTCCATAGGTATCACAAGGGATAAGAAACTAAGAGTAATGCTACTCAACACTAGAAGTCTAAACCTCAAGATGCACGCACTCGAAACTCTCCTTAGCATGGAGAACATCGATATCTGTGCAGTAACAGAAACCTGGTTCAGGATTCCCGAGAGCACCCCAGCACTACCAGGTTATACCTCATACCATGCTTTTCAGCCCCAAAACTTGGACCGAACCACAAAAGGAGGGGGAGTATCGATATTCATCAAAGATACCCACACCTCCAGATTGGTGGCAAAGTACGAAGCATCAGAGACTATCCATGTGCAACTAACAGTGGGTAAAACGGCCTTCCAGTTTATAGCCTGCTACAGACCACCCTCCCAAACCCAGGAACCCCACTCGGCCTTCCTGAGAACACTGGAAAATATGAAGGTCTCTCCGAACACCATTATATTGGGCGACTTCAACTACCCAAACATAGATTGGGAGCATTACTCTAGCTCCAACACCCTTGCCCAAAGGTTCCTAGAATTCATAAACTCAAATGCTATGGAACAACTTGTTACCACTCCCACAAAAGGGGAAAACATACTGGACCTGATCATCACCAACATGGGGACTCTATGCTCCAGACCAGAAGTGTATCCCTCACTGTTAAGATCAGACCATAAACTGATCTCACTGGATATTCACATCCCGACCCCACCCCCCTGCCCAGAAAACCACAGTGAAAAACTTCTCTAAAGCAAATTTGACACTCCTTCAAAGCCCCCGGGCCTGTGGAAAATATGGCCCAGACCACAGAATCCTTTATAAATGCATTCTATGAACACCTTCAGGAATGCATGGATCATGCAATCCCAAATAAAACCAAGACCCAATCCTCCAAAGGCAGACGACCTGTCTGGTGGACCCCAGCCATAAACAAACTATACAATAGAAGGAGGAAGCTACTACATGATAGAGCAAAATCCCAAAAAGGGAAGGAATCTCTGATCAGTATTAGCAAAAAACTAAGGGCACTCATAAAATCATCAAAGGCCAGCTTCAAGAAAAAAATTGCACAGGACACTAAGGATAATCACAAGGCTTTCTTTAGTTATGATAGGAACCTGGGTGGGAATTCCCAGATATGCTCAGAATTAGTCCAAAATGACAAAAAATACACTGATCCCACAGACATTGCCAACATCCTAGCTGACAGGTTCAGCGCAAACTCCCCCCCCTCTCCCCACCACAAGGGCAAATATCTATCCCAGCAGAGTGCTGCCCCCCTGACATCTCAGATGCTCAGGTGGGAGCCACCCTCTCCAAAGCAAAAAACACAGCATCAATGGGACCAGACGGTGTCCCAGGCTGCGTCCTACATGAACTCCAAGAAGAGCTAAACCCAAACATAAAACTACTGTTCAATCTCAGCCTTACTACAGGATATGTACCCAAAGAGTGGCGTACAGCAACAGTGGTCCCTCTCCACAAAGGTGGTGCCTCAACGGACCCTGGAAACTATCGCCCCATAAGCCTGACTAGCTTGGTCTGCAAAGCTATGGAAAGGATCATCATGGACCTCATAAATAAAGATATTGGGGACCTACAGACACTGGATCCTACCCAGTTCGGCTTTGTTAAGGGCAGATCCTGCCTCTTAAACCTGGTTGACTTCTTTGAAACAGTCACCAAGGCCATTGACGAAGGGAAGGTGGTCCACACAGCCTATCTGGACCTCGCAAAGCCTTCGATACAATACCCCACTCGGGCATTATAGATAAGCTCACCAGCTTAAATATAAACCCCTATGTCACTAGATGTGTTGCAAACTGGCTCAAGGACAGAACCCACATGGTTAGAATTGCTGGAGCCATGTCAGACTCCAAACCAGTTACAAGTGGCGTCCCACAAGGCTCAGTCCTGGGACCTCTCTTGTTTGGTATATATTTCTCGGAGGTACAGGCCAACACGGAAGGACTGTGGCTGACCAAGTTCGCAGATGACTGCAAACTGGGCACCATAATTGACTCTCCAGCCGACACAAGCATCCTCCAAAAGGGCCTCATAGAAACAGACAACTGGTGCCAGAGCCATGTCCTCAAGCTAAACGCCAAGAAGTGTATAGTCATCCCCTTTGGCAAAAACAAAGTGCCCACAAATTACCACATAGGTGGTAATCCATTAAGTACAGAAGAAGTAATTAGGGACCTGGGGACCCAAGTTGATAGCAATCTCTCATTTGACAACCACGTGGCCAAAGTGGTTAGAAAAACATTTTATATAGCCCACCTAATCATGAAGGGATTCACATCTAGATCTGGGGAGGTCATCATGCCTCTTTACTCATCCCTCATCAGGCCCATAATTGAGTACAATGCCCCTTTTGGGATGTACCTTACCAGACACCTGCAGCAACTGGAAAGACCCCAAAAGTACCTCACCAAGAGGATCAAAGGGCTCAAACAGATGCCATATGCTGCCCGGTTAAAGAAACTCCAGCTCTACTCAGTGGCATACCGCCTGCTCAGAGGTGACCTGTGCCTGACGTATAAGGCCATGTCCAACCCGGAATTAAGGGACATGCTGCACCTCAAAAAATCCAAATCCCATGGAGCTACATGCTCGAGAGACTTGAACCTCAACACTGAAATAAATAGGACATGCTGGAGGGACAGATTCATAACCCAGAGGGTCCCTTCACTCTGGAATAAAATCCCCATCCAGGTTAGGCAGAGTCCCTCATTGACTCTCTTCAAGAGGAATCTTGATGAGTGGATGGAAGATAGTAGGTTTACCCCGGGTATCACTTCTGTGTCACTGTTAGACGGAGGCACAGTATACTAACCTCGAAAAAGGGCATAGCAAAATTCATTTAAAATGGGTGGCGAAAGCCAAACATACTCTGGCTAGGCTTATAAATGCCCTAGGGCAGATAGCCTAGTATGAACCTATGAACCTATGAACCTATTGGTTGAAGAAAATAAATTCATAAATGCAATTAAATTAACAGCAAAATCAATTTCCCTCCAAAAGTTAACTTTCACCCAACTCATGATATTCAATAATGCATACTACACACGCTTTAGCTTGTATAAATTCAACTCCAAGAATTCTCCAAAATGCCCATATTGTAAAGACGAAACTGCTGACCTCCTTCATATGTTTTGGAGCAGCAAATGTATATATATACTTTGGAATTCCCTAAAGTTACAACTACAAAAGATGGGGTATCAAAATTCAACGTTATCTTGGGAATTTATGATATTACACATTCCTCCAAATAATACACCTAGATCCCAGGTGATTGTACTTATGAATATTTTCCTATTAATGAAGCTCTATATAGCTACAAATTGGCTGAACCCAACTCAAACGACTTGGGAAAATTTTAAGATCTTAGCGATAAAACACATATTAGCCCACAAACATGTTATCAATAGCCAAAGTAAACATCCAAATAATCTAAAGATTTGGGAACAAATTTTCAACATTATATTAGCTTAATGCACCGAAATCAGGAAACCCCATTGTTATTTTATTTTATACTATAAAGTATAACCTTTGTAAGAACCATACTATTTCAAGATAATATCTTTGCACAGAAGATTTTTTTATAGATATGTTATTCAAATGGTGAAAGCATTTATGTAAATAATGTATATATTTTGTTATAATGTTCATAGAAGTTGTTTGGAAATTATCTCTGTATTTCCCTGTTAAGAGTTTGTATGAACAAGTGAAAAATAATAAAGAATTATTATTGAAAAAAAAAAGAAGTCTTTCATGCCATTGACAACTGCTTGGGCCTGGAATTTCCCAAATCTAAACAGGTTTCAGGCCATGGTACAGTACTTTTCACAATCCAGCACTGAATCCCCCTCCCAGCTCTAGGATTCCCTCAACTAGGAGGTTGTAAACTTTGAAATGTAAACAGCAGAACCAGGTAATTTGTTTGTTTGTTTAATGATTTTCATGAGCAGCCCATATTAAATTAATGGAAAAATTGTAAGAATGAATAAATGAATGAATGTAAACTAGAACTGTTGACCTGATAAACATTTTTTGGTACATGCTGGTCATTTTTTTGTTTTATCTTTTATTAAACAAATTTTCATTAAAGATACAACTAACCAAAAACAAAACAAAAAAAAAAAAAAACAAAAAAAACAACATGGTATTTCAGATATTACAACCTTTAACAGGTGGAAAAATATGACAAATGTGGGGAAAACAGTAACACAGATAACAGTAATCACAAAGATACTAAGGGAAATAGTATTAGCCAGGTATAAACATAAATAATCCTTCACTCTCTCCCCTAAGTGACAGTACAGATACACCAAGTGCTATCCATGTGTTCTCTGTTCATTGCACATTACAGTGAAGTCGAACACTGATACCCTAAATGTTTATCGACAACATTCATACTTCCATGAGTATGTTAGACTATATAAACTATCCTATAAAGTTTACCATATTACCTTTCACAATCATTTAAGAAAGAACTAGATTCATCTCTTCAACATTAGTATGAAACATCATGCCATTGTGTTGATCCCTTATAAGCCTGGATATATTTTAATTCTTCAATATTATATTATTCAAAAAAAAAAAAGGAAAAGCAAGCTTCACATGGGAAGATTAATGTCCTTTTCTATAGACCAGTAGCATATCTGTATTTGAAGTGGAGGAATAAAACTTAAGGTGTAGTGTTCATTATGTAGTCAAACCTAATATAGCCCTGTTTGGAAGAAAGAAAATACTTTCCTGTTTGCTTCTTCTGCTATTAACCTTTGAGGGTTAAATTTGATATACATACATTATTATTTGCAATAGCTTTATGAATTCCTGCACTTAAGTCTGTGGGTTTGGCATTATGGTCAGTCTTGCATTTTCTTCTCAGAGTAGATTTAAGAATATAGGTGAGAATCAATTAGCCTCCTCAGTCTAGCCATCTGAAGCACTTCTATCTTTGAGCCTAAAAAATACCATACCTTCCATGTCCATTGGGGTCTTTTGTCAAAGATGCCTTCTGAGAGCATCTAACAGTGCCTCCATCTGACCTGTGCCCCTTCCCATGTCCAAAACATATAAATCAAAGAGGTCCCCTCTTGATTACACCTATACAATTTTCCTGTTAGCATAGTTTTATGAAATTAATGTAATTTAGCTAGAGTGAGTTACCACTAATGCAGGATATGCTGATCACATACAAATGGCCATTACCTTAGCATGCATAACTGATCCCATATTTTTTGCTATCAATAATCTGCTAAATAAAGGGTGTCATTGTTTTCCCCAAAGATGCTGCATTGTAGGAGCATTTGACTTCCCCAAGGGATCAAGTATCTGTCCACCTGGGATGACATGCTCGACAAGTCACGTTGATTCACAAGAGATGGCTTGTACCTATCACCCTTAGGCTTTCAAATACTGGCCAAGGCTTTTACCGCCAACATAGTGCCTTTTTTAGACAAGGCTCAAAGGACAAACCCACCACCATAAATAGCACAAGTAACCAAAAACTGAGGGTAATGCTACTCAACGCCAGAAGTCTAAACCTCAAAATGCATGCACTCGAGGCACTTCTCAGTATGGAGAACATTGATATCTGTGCAGTAACAGAAACTTGGTTTAAGGCTCCAGAGAGCACCCCAACACTACCAGGCTATAACTCATATCATACTTTTTGGCCACAGACGCTGGACTGAAACACAAAAGGCAGGGGTGTATCCATATTCATCAAGGATACCCACACCTCCAGGTTAGTGGCACAGCACAATGCCTCAGAGATCATCCATGTGCAGCTAACAATGGGCAAAACTGCAATTCAAACTGCAGCTTGCTACAGATCACCCACCATGACCCAGGACCCCCATTCCGCATTTCTGGAGACACTGGAAAATATGAAGGTCCTACCAAACGCCCTAATATTGGGTGATTTCAATTACCCAAACATTAACTGAGAGAACTACTCAAGTACTAACTCCCTTGCCCAATGCTTCCTAGAATTTATAAACTCGAATGCCCTGAATCAACTGGAAAACACCCACACCAGAGGTGACAACATATTGGACCTGATCATCACCAACACGGGTGACCGGTGTTCTACACCAGAGGTCAACCCCTCACTGGTTAGATCAGACCATAAACTAATCCCTCTGGATATCCACATTCCGCCCCCACCCACAATCAAGGAAACCACCGTGAAAAACTTTTCAAAAGCAAACTTCACGTTACTTAAGACCGAGGTGGAAATGTTCACAGCCCCCATGCTAAAGAACAATGCTGCCCAAACTACTGAATCCCTCACAAAGGCACTCTATGAGCACCTGAAAGAATGCATGGATCAGCAAAACCAAGACTCACTCCTCCAAGAAAAGGAAACCAGTCTGGTGGACCCTTGCCATAAACAAGCTATACAATAGAAGAAGGAAACTAGCACAGAAAAGAGTAAAATCCCAAGAAGGAAAGGCATCCCTGATCAGTATCAGCAAGAAACTATGATCCCTCATAAATATAATTCAAGGCTAGCTTCAAAAGAAAAATTGCCAAGAACTCCAAGGATAACCACAAAGCCTTCTTTGGCTACGTCAAGAACCTAAGTGGGAACTCTCAGATCTGCTCTGAGTTAGTGCAGAATGGCACAAAATACACTGAACTGACTGATATTGCTAACATTCTGGTAAACAGGTTTAGTGCAAACTTCAGCCCCCTCTCACCCCGTAAAAGGCCCATAACCATACCAGAAGAATGTACAGCCCCAGCAATCACTGACACAGGTTAAAACAGCCCTATCCAAAGCCAAAAATATAGCTTCAATGGGACCGGATGGTGTCCCAGGCTGTGTCTTACATGAGCTCCAAAATGAACTAACCCCTCACCTAAACACACTGTTCAAACTCAACCTCTCTACAGGCTATGTACCCATAGAGTGGTGCACAGCTACAGTTATCCTGCTCCACAAAGGTGGTGCCACAACGGACTCCGAGAACTATTGCCCTATAAGCCTGACTAGCCTGGACTGCAAGGCTATGGAGCACATCATCATGGACTTCATTAACAGAGACATTGGGAACCTCCAAACATTGGACCCTAACCAGTTTGGCTTTGTTAAGGGCAGATTATGCCTCCTAAACCTGGTGGGCTTCTTTGAGACAGTTACCAAGGCTTTAGGTGAGGGAAAGGAGGTCCACACAGCCTACCTAGACCTCGCAAAGGCTTTTGACAGCATTCCCCATTCTGGTATTATAGACAAGCTCACCAGCCTGAACACAAACCCCTACGTCACGAGATGGGTTGCCAATTGGCTCATGGATAGAACCCACACGATGAGAGTTGCAGGCTCTAGGTCTGACTCTAAACTGGTTACAAGTGGCATCCCCCAGGTCTCAATCCTGGGACCCCTCCTGTTTGGTATATACTTCTCAGAGGTACAGGCAAGCACAGGAGGCTATGGCTGACCAAGTTCACAGATGACTGCAAACTGGGGGCCATAACTGACTCTCCAGCTGATGCAGACATCCTCCAGAGGGGTCTCACTGAGATGGTGACCTGGTGTCAAAATCATGGCCTCAAGCTAAATGCCAAAAAGTGCATAGTCATCCTCTTTGGAACAAACAAAGCACCTGCAAACTACTGCATACGTGGTAGTCCCCTAAATACAGAAAATGTAATAAGGGATCTGGGGACCCAAGCAGATAGTGATCTCTCCTTTGATAATCATATTGCCAAGGTGGTTAGAAAATCCTTCTATGTGGCCCACCTAATCACAAAAGGGTTCACATCTAGAGCAAAATAGGTTATTGTGCCCCTCTACTAATCACTCATCACACCCATCATAGAGTACAACACCCCATTTGGGATATACCTTACAAGACACCTGCAACAGCTGGAAAGACCACAGAAGTACCTCACCAAGAGAATTACTGGCTTCAAACAGTTCTCTATGCAACCCGATTGAAGAAACTCCAGCTGTACCCAGTTGCATACCGCTTACTCAGAGGTGATCTCTGCCTGACATACAAGGCCATGTCGAACCCAGAATTGATGGACATGCTACACCTAAAAAATAACAAATCCCCAAGAGCCACATGCTTTTGGGATCTAAACCTCACCACATTGATAAATAGGATGTGCTGGGGGGATAGATTCCTGTCCCAGAGACTCCCCATACTTTGGAACAGGATTCCAATCTACATTAGGCAGAGCTCCTCACTAACACTTTTCAAGAGAAACCTTGACGAGTGGATGGGAAATAGATAATTTACCCCAGGGATCACAGATGTGGCTCTGCTGGACAGAGGCACAGGGAACTAATGGCTCTGCTGGACAGATGCACAGGGAAATAATCTAAGGGGGCGGCGAAAGCCAACACATTTTGGCTAGGCTTATAGATGCCCTTGGGCAGATAGTCTAGTACTTACCTATGAACTTATGAACCTATATGTCAGAAGTTCAGAAGATTATTTAACAGCTTATACCCAAAATAAGAGGGTTATAGGTACAACATACTGACAAATACACACATTGAGCTATCTATTTTTTTATATGGGAGTAGCTATTATTCTTCACATGTACATAAAGTTTATATTCATTTTTACCAGAAGCTGCTAAAACTATTGCAATGTTTCTTTCAAGGCATTACATGTTTGGTGATGTCTGTAATTCTTATTCTAAGATTTGTAGTATGTCTAGATCAGTATCTTTCTTTGTAGAAGCATGAAAAAGCGGTGACAAATTATAAGAAATTTGTTTTTATGTGTTGGAATTTAATCTTTTATATGAATATGTTTGTAATGCTAACAGAAAGGAATGGAAACTATTGACACAGAGCAAACAACTCTCATTATTTATTACAAAAACCTATGTCTGCCTAAGAAGGGGCACAGATCTATGTGATTTTTTTGTGAACAGATATTTTAAAAACTGGATATCAAGACATATATAAGTGCTGCTAATAACATGTGAAATATTAAAATGTGGTAGCTGTACTATTAGTCATTCCCCCGGATTCATGAAAGCTTGCACGGAGTGCAAGATGAGTGTAGGAGCTCACACAGGCAATATGTCTGCCGTGCGATCCAGAAACAGCCAGCAGGGGCGTACACGAGAGCTGCTAAAGCTAGTCTTGCACGGACAGTGTCATGGTATGCAAATTACCTCATTTGCTGGTGAAAGCCATGCAAATGAGGTAAATTTGCAATCCAGCAAACACTAACCCATCCGTGGAAGATTAGTGTTACCTGCAGAAATGTACTCCATTGGTAACGGAGTACATTTCAGCAAATAGCTAAACGGAGCTATGACAGCTCCAAATAAAGGATGCATACAGTTGAGGAAGCATGCAAATGGCCAAATATAAGGCCATTGGCATTGCAAGATGTTTAAAAACATAAAAAATGTAATTCCCCCCGATCTCTGATGTTTAAGCGTAGCGCAGCACCGCGCAAATGTGCAGCGCTTTAAAAACCAAGAAAATAATTTAAAAAAAGTCAAAAATAGGCATTTTCACTAAAAAGATTATTCTGCCATGCAGGTGAATGGCAGGCTGAAGACAACATGGCTATTGACTAGTGGTTGCTAAAGGAGGGAAGCTCAGTGTGAGAGATGTAACCATGCATTATTAGGCAATCCTATGCAAATGAGGATAAGGATAGTGAATCCCAATTTTTCCCAGCATGTGAGGCATGTCCCAAGAGTGTAAGATTAGGAGTAGGTGAGTAGAAGACTAGAATATAGGTGACATCATGAGGGGGTGTGTCAGACAGGCTGTAAGCTAATTGGAGCACAGTGGCTCGTGTTTGCCCTGAGTTGATCAGGATTGCAAAGAGATGTGTCTGCAGTTGTCCTATTTGAAAACCTCAAATCCAAGGTGCACACTGTTGAAAGATAGGAAACTCCTTGCAAACATGCACAGAGCGTGTGCGCACATGTGTGCACGTTTGCGCTTCTTTGCGCGGCACTGCCCCGGGCGGAAACAGAAAGGCAAAAGGAAGGAAAAGAAGTAGTAGGAAGTCATCCAAGGAGAACTAGCAGAGCTGCCAGGTGAAATATATCAGACTCAGCCAATTACACAGGCAGTAGACTAGCCCAGCCCAGCCCAGCACTTTAAACTCTGCAAACACCATCCCCCCACCTGTTTTTTCTCAAGAACTCTGCAACACTGCAGTATACAAAGACGGAAAGCTTAAAAAGCTTAAGTCACACAAAATGTTAGGGGCTGCTCTTGCTATCATAAACCAAAATGTACAAGGTGCTGACGGTGGTGATGTTGTGAATGCTGCTGAGCACCCCAAAGTGAGGAGAAGGAGAAGAGTGTACAGACCCAGGGTAACCTACCAGGGGCTACATGAGCTGGAGATGTGGAGCGCTATAGGGTGGACAGGGACCTCCTACAGCAAATTGTTGAGCTGTGTCGGCCACACCTCACACACAGAACCAACAGAGGGGAACAAATCCCAGTGGATACCAAGGCAAGTGTTGACCTAGAATAATAGCTACAGGTACCTTCCAAAGACCAACTGGTGATATGATGGGGATTTCACAGGCATCAACATCCAGGGTACTCCACCAGTTCCTGGATGCCATGTCAGCACATGTCGGTGACCACACATATTTCCACAATTTCTGTGAGGCATTGGCCAGCAATATGCATCTTTTCCACCAAATAGCAGAATACCCTGAGGTAGTGGGTGCAATAGACTGCATGCATATATGCATCAAAGCACCAGCCAGTGAGTGGGGTAACGTCTACATCAACCGCAAGGGCTTCCCCTCCATCAACTGCCAGTTCATGTGCGATGCCCAGGGCATAATAATGAATGTGTGTGCTGTGTGTGGATGCCCTGGAAGCTATCACAATTCCCACATTTGGCATCTGACCCAGCTGTACCAGTTATTTGCCAATGGGGACATTCCCTATGGTCACCTAGTAGGGGATGCTGGATAAGCACTGGAGCCATGGCTGATGACACCCATCAGAAATGCACACACACCTGAACAAGAACTCCATAATGAGGCACACACACAAACAAGAATCATAATACAGCATGTGTTTGGGATGCTCAAGTCATGGTTCTGGTGCCTGGACACATCAGGCTGAGCCTTGCAGTACTCACCAACTACATGTACCCAAATTGTTATGGTATGTGCCATGCTTCACAATATGATCCTGTGGAAACAGCTGCAGGAAACAGCTGCAGCAGGAACAGCATGGGGCAGGGCCAAACAGCCACCCACCACTGCCAAGGCCTGTACAGGCACAGTGTGATTTGGAGGAGGAACAACTTGAGCCTGCTCCAGTAGGAAGAAGGAGGCGTGCCCAGTATGCCCTGGCCTTGGCAAAGAGGCAACGCATAGCACATACACTGACTCAGTAGGAACCCTGGAAATAACACCTCTCTCTGACTCGCACAAAGTAAAAGAGATGCCTAACTTGACACTATCTGTTTTCAAACATGTATAGGGAGAGTACTATCTGCATCCGACATAGGCAGCCCTGCAGCACCACCCTCAATACTGGCACAGACACAACTTGAGTCACTCACACATACCAGTTGGGGGGGGGAGTCACATACCTAACAGTCACAGCCAGCAGGACAGTTGTAGACAAATGCAAACACAAACCAATGCTGTATCATGCCCTCTGAAGATGACTATGGGTAACCACCCCCAGGCCTATGCAGACAGACTACAGCAGGACAAGCAGTGTGATGTGGGTTGGGTAGGCTATGAAGTCACAAACTAATATGCATGTAATTGGAAGCTAAGGTCTGTAGTACAGTGGTATGCCTCAAGCCAGTATGATAGGCAACAGTACAGACTGAAATGGAGTACCTGACATAGCAGTGCAGGCCTAGCAAATGTGTATAAGTGTCAGGTGTACTCCTCATCCTATGTACACCCACAGTAACAATCAGGTGTGCCCCCCTGGGTAGGAATATACAAATAATAGCTGTCCACCCTGTATGTAGAAATGTTGATAAGTCTATGCAAATTGTCTCATGGAAGCCCTGCAGGCACAGTGTGCTTCCTGTCAATGTACAACACAAAGGTGAGCCCTGTAGTAAAAACCAACTTGATATTTCACACACATATACTATATATGCCCAATAGTGGGCATGCTCAGACACTTAAAACAAATTTAACAAATTTCAGTCAACAACATACTGAAAGGTCATACTGGGCATGCTCACACACAAACAAATGAAGCAAATGTCAGTCAACAACATACTGAACGGTCATACTGAACATGCTCACACACTTAGGCCATGTCTGAGTATAGCAGTGGGCCACACATATCTGGCAGTTGCAGTTCTTACTCCAGACACATGTACCTATTCACCAATCCTGCCTTGCACACACAGTGATATGAAAATAGACCCATATAATATATTGGACCCCTGTCATAATCAAACTATGTAATACAAGCACTTAAGTTGTTCAAAGAAAGTTAAAATCCAAAGAAGATCAATAAATCTCCGATCAGTATCATCAAGAAACAATGAGCACTCCTAACATTATCCAAGCCAAGCTCTGCCAATATTATTGCCAAAGATTCCATAGAGAACCATGAAGCATTCTTTAGCTACTTCCTAAATATCAATGTAAACTCATATATGTTCTGAGTCAGTGCAAAGTGTAAATGAATACATGTACATGACTGACATTGCCAACATCTTGTCAGACAGGTTCATACATATTTACCCCCCTCTCACTGACAAAAGGACCCATTACCATACCTTGAGATTGTGAAAACCCAGAAATCACATATACAATGGTTAAACAGCTCTATCCAAACCTAAAAACACAGCATCTATGGGATGACATGGTGTCCTGGCTGTGTCATATGTGAACTCCAAAACAAACAGACCCTGCACCTGAACAGTCTGTTGAGACTCACCCTCTGTACAGGATATAAAACTGTTGAATGGGTTACAGCAACATTTGGCACACTCCATAAGTGTTGGTGCACAACAGACCATGGGAACTATTGTCTTATAAGCCTGATCTGCAAGGCCATGGAGTCCATCATTATGGAACTCATAAACAGAGCTATTGGGAGCCTACAAACACCCAACCCTACCCATTTTGGTTTGATCAGGGGCAGATCATGGTCCCTAAACCTGCTAGACAGTTTTCAAGGCAGTTACCCAGGACATACATCAATGAAATGAGCTCCACACGGCCTACAGAGACCTTGAAAATCCATTTACCAACATCCCACACACATGTCGTATCCACAAAATCAACAACCTGTGCATAAACACATATGTCATCTGATGGATTGCCAACTGGGGCACAGATAGATCCCACAAGGTACGAATTGCGGTCTCCCTGTTGGACTGTAAGCTGGTAACAACTGCTGTAATCCAATGGCTCAGTCCTGTGACCCCCTCCTGTCTGGTGTATACTTTTCAGAAGTACAGTCAAACACACAAGGGCTATGGTTAGCAAAGTTTGTGGATGACTGCAAAAAGGTTATCATAATTGATGTTTGGGACAACAGAGACATCCTTAAAAAGGATCTCAGTCAAACAAATGTGGTGTCAAAATTATGGCCTCGAGCTACAGTCATACAAATACCACATAGGTGCCAACACCCTAAATATGGAGGTAATAATAAGGGATCTATGGACACATGTGGATAGTCATCTCTACTTTCAGAAACACATTCACAAAGTAGTTAGAAAATCATGCTATGTGTCCCCACAAATTGCCAAAGTCTTTGCATGTAGATCAAAGGAGGTTGAGGTTCCCTCTACTCAGTCATCAGACCCATCAGAGAGTACCACAACACACTTGCAATGAATCTGAATAGGCACCTTCAGCAGCTGGAAAGAGCACTGAAGTACCTCAACAAGAAGATTACTGGCCTCAAACAGTTGCCCCATGCAACAAGACTGAAGCAACTCAGTCTGTACTCTGTTGCATACCGCCTACTCAGGCGATCTCTGCCCAACATACATGTCCATGTCCAATGCAGAACTGATGTACATGCTCTATCTGAAGTAAACCCAAGCTCACTGTGCCACGTGCTCTAGGAATATAATCATCACAACAATAAATAGAACATGTTGGAGGGATACATTACTAACTCACAGACTCCCCTTGCTTTGGAACAAGCTCCCAACCTACATTAAGCTGAGTCCCTCACTGACACTCTTCCAGAGGAGCCTTGATCAGTGTATGTGAAACTGAACTGTCACACCATGGATCACTTCATCAGCTCTACTACACAGAGGTATAGGTAACTAACCCCAGGTGTGGTGATAGCTGCACACTCTGGCCATACTAATATATGCCTTCAGGCAGATAGCCTATTACCTACCTATGTACCTATATATGTAGGGGGAACACAGTATAATAAGCCAAAGATGGATGGGCAGAGATGTGTGTAAGAAGGTGACCATGACAAGGAGCCATCCAAGACTGTCCCACCCATCACACAACCCAATGGCACAAAAGACATGAGGTGCACATCTCACCCACTGTACATAATAGCCACCAGTATCTGTAAGCATTACAGTGTATGTGGTGAATATGCCTGCTGTACAACATGACTGTACAATGAAGTACACATCTACTATCTGTAGACATGTACCTGCCACATAGGTTCATAGGTATGTAGTAGACTATCTTCACAAAGGCATATAATAGCTTAGGCAAGTTGTGTAGCTTTCACCACCCCATTGGTTAATCTCCTAAGCCACAGTTTTAAAAGTTAGTACCCTAAGCCCCTTTCTAGTGGGGCTGCTGAAGTGATCCCTGGCATGAATTGTAGTTTCCCATCCACTCATCAAGGTTCCTGTTGAAGAGTGTCAGCGAGGGGCTCTGTCTTATGTACATTGGGACTCTGTTCCACAGTAAGGCAAGTCTCTGGGATGGTACTCTATCCCACCAGCATGTTATAGTCATTGTTGTGATGAGGTTCATATCCCTGGAGTGTGTAGTGTGACTCAATTTTGTTTTCCTTAGATGGACCGTGTTCAATAGTTATGTGTTGGACATGGCTCTGTATGTTAGGCAGTTTGCCTCTGAGTAGGCGGTATGCAATAGAGAACAGATTTAGTTTTTCCAGTTGTGTTGCATAACACAACTGTTTGAGGCCAGTAATCCTCTTGGTGAGGTACCTCTGTGGTCTCTCCAGCTGCTGGATATGCCTAGTCGAGTACATCCAAAATGGTGCATTGTACTCAATGATGGGTCTAATGACTTAAGAGTAGAGGGCCACCACTACCTCCTTTGATCTTGATGCAAACCCTTTGTTGATTAGGTAGGCCACATAGGATTTCCTAACCACTTTGGCAACATGGTTGTCAAAGGAAAGATGAATATCTACTTGTGTCTCCAGATCCATTATTGCCTTGTCAGTCTTTAGGGGGTAACACCTATGTGGTAGTTTGTGGGTACTTTGTTTTCCCCAAAGGGGATTACTATGCATTCTTTCACATTGAGCTTGAGGCCATGATTCTGACACCACACATCTGTCTCATAGAGTCCCTTCTGGAGAATAGTTGTGTCATCCAGGGAATCTATTATGGCACAAACTTTGCAGTTCCCAGCAAACTTAGTCAACCACAACCCTCCTGTGTTGGCATGTACTTCTGAGAAGTATATACCAAACAGGAGGGGCCCCAGGACTGAACCCTGGGGGACATCAGTTGTTACTGGTTTAGAGTCTGACATGTAGCCAGCAACTCTTACTCTGTGGGGTCTATCTGTGAGCCAATTTGCTATCCATCTTGTGATGTATGGATTTATGCCCAGGTTGATGAGTTCATCTATGATACCTGACTGGGGAATGGTGTCAAAGGCCATAGCGAGGTATAGGTAGGCTGTTTGGAGCTCTTTTCAATCATCTGTAGCCTGGGTAACTGTCTCAAAGAAATCAACCCAGTTCAAGAGGCATGATCTACCTTTGATGAAGGCAAACTGGGTGTGCTCAACTGTGTGAAGGTTCCCAATGTCTTTACTGTTGAGTTCCATTATGATTGGCTCCATTGCCTTGCAGATCAGACTCATCAGGCTCATAGAGCGGGAATGCTAAGGGTCTGTTGTGGCCCCTCCCCTGTGGAGTGGGAAAAATGTTGCTGTGCAACATTCTATGGGTACATATCCTGTAGAGAGGATGTAGAGAGAAGTGTAGGTATCCTTGATGAATATGGATACATCCCCGCCCTATGTGCTATGATCCAGGTTCTGATGCCAGAAGGTATGGAATGAGTAGTATCCTGGTAGTGCTGGTGTGCTCTCTGGAGCCTTGAACTAGGTTTCTGTTACTGCACAGATATCAATATTCTCCATACTGAGGAGTGCCTCGAGTGTGTGCATTTGGAGGCTGAGACTTCTGGCAATGAGTAGCATTTAGCTCACTTTGTGGTTATTTGTGTTGGTTATGAGGGTTAGCTTGTCCTTTAAGCCTTACCTAAACAAGGTAATATGAGGACAGCAAGAGCCTTGGCCAGTATTCAGAAGCATAGAGGTGACAGGTGCAAACCATCTCTAGCAAAGCAACGAGGCATGTCTATCATGTCATCCCAGATAGACAGAGACTGGATCCCCTTTGAATGACACCAGAAGCTCAGCCAATTGTAGATGTTTATCATCTTTCTGTTATATTGCAGTATCATGTAGGTGAAGGTAAGATGCTACTCAAGGTCAGGGTCATACCAGCCTGGGCTACACGATCATAGAGCTACTATATATCTCTTGTCATGTTGTCCTGGGAGGTATGTCTCAGATCATTCACACTGACATGTACAAAGACCGCATCATATATGTACCTGTTCTGGAGTGATGTAAGTGCTTGTGTTATGGGGCGAATCATAGCACCTGACAGACAACTGACAGTAACCTTCCCCTTGTCCAGTCTAGTCAGTGGAACATCTGTGTGCCTGACTATGGAGTCACCTATTACTAGTGTGTTGGGTATGTTGTTTTGCCTCAGGGCCTGTTGTGAGGCACACTGCTTTGGTGTATTATGTGTTTTCCGACATGTGCTTGGAGGTGCATGTTGCTTGTTTGTCTGCTTAGGAGAACACTTTCTCTTTTTCAGATTAATATTTGCATTCTCTGATTATGGTAATATGTATTTATGTGTGTGTTTTGCTGGTGCTTATATTGTTGGTCTATGTGAGACTGTTGGTGTTGTGTTTGTATGACGCTACTCCTCTTGACTGTATTTTCCAGTACTGGGTTGACAGAGCTTAGCCATCAGTTTGACCCTGTGTGTGCCAGCATGTGGTGCATCAACCCATATATGATATGGTTATGGCCTATGCATACAATACACTCACAATACACCTAGTATGATAAGCCTGCTGAGGTTAGCAAATGTGAAAAACCCCTTTGGGCAAATTGTCAGAGAGTAATGTCTGTATTGCATCCTGTAACTCCATATTGCTTACTGAAGTGTAAAAAAGTACTTAGTTTGGATTAAGAACCCCGCACTTGCCAACTGTGTATGTGTGTGTCTGTCTCTTCCTGGGGAGAGATCAACCTTTTTGGAGACTACTCACAACCCTTAAAAGTAATATGTCAAGTCTGATGATGTCACCATCCTACAAATACACCTGTGGGAGGGTGAAATCCCAGTAATATGTGTAGTGCATTGTGTAAATGTGTACTGCTGTAGTATCATGATGTAGTTAGGTAGAAATTTTGAATCCTGCACTTGCCAACTGTGTGTGTGTGTGTTCCGAGTGTGTGACACCATTGGTCAATGTGGAGTGGGTTTTGATTTTTCTAGTGTATTACATATCACAATGACAGCTGTATGTGCATAACACATGTAAGGTAACTGTGGGGCAAAGCCATATACATACATGTGACCTCAATTTTTTTCATAGGTGGGTACTATGCTTTCTCCATGAGAGCATCTGTTAGCCTTGCCTGAGCATGCTGGTGCTTTCCAGACCTTAGGTCACTTCTGTATGCTTGTGACAAGCTTAGCCACTGCAGTGATCCCTGGACTACGTCTTTTGTTTCACATCCACTCATCATGGTTTCTATTGAAGATTGTGATTGAGGGTTTATGCTTGAGGTATATTTGAATCCTGTTCCAAAGCAAGCAAAGTCTGGCAAAGGTGACTAATCATTATAGGTGTGCAATAACCTCTGTTGATCTGCATGCATACCCTTTATTGCTTATGTGCTCCAGAGAGGGATTTCCAAAACCCTATGGTAATGTGATTATCAAAGGAGAGATGACTAAACACATGGCTCTATGTATACATTAGCACCTGTTCCACATTTTGGGGAATACTACCTATGTGATACTCTGGGGATACTTTGTTTGCTAAAAGTGGATAACTATGCTTTCTTTGGCTTATAGCTTTACAGCATGATTTTGACACTAGGTATCTGTCTCTATGATACCCTTTTGGAGGATGTGTGTGTCATCTGGAGAATAAAGTATAGTCCGCAGTATACATTTTCATCAAACGTGGGCAGACATATCCCTACTGTATTTGCCTATACCTAAGAAAACTATATGCCAAACAGGAGTGGTCCCAGGACTGAGTGTAGGTGAATGCCACTTGGTTCTGGCATAGAATAGTACATGGAGGCGGCAAATGTTGCCATGTGTCCTACATCTGTATTTCAGTTGTCAATCCATCATCTAACAGTCATTTATAGTCAGTCTGTTGAGGTTATGTATAATACCAGAATGTGGGATAGGTATGAATTGCTGGGTGAGCTATAGCTTGGCTGTGTGGACCTCCCCTCCCTCACCTACAGCCTTGTTAACTGGCTTGAAGTCTACTAGGTGTAGTAGCCATGAGCTGGTCTTTAGAGAACCTAAGTGGGTATGGTGCAGTGTTTGCAGGTTCATAATGTCTTTGTTAATGAGTTCCATACTGCTGTGCTCCATAGCCTTCCTGATAACATTTGTCTGGCTTATAGGGTGAGAGTTTCCAGGATCTGTTGTAGCTCTACCCTTAATCAATTTATGTTAACATTTGCACTGGGTATGACGAGGGTGGACAGGATTATGAATAAGTATATTAGAGGGTCAGCCCAGGTTTGAAGGTTAGTAGACCAAGCCAGATATGCAGAATTACGTTGGTTTGTATATGTGCTGAGGAGGCATGCAGAGTATATTGTGAAACAGATGCTAATAATGAAGCTGCCAGGTAACAGGAAAAGAGGAATGCCTAAGATGAGGTTTATGGATGTGGGGAGAGAGGACATGCAGGTGGATGGTGTGACAGTGCAAGATGCAGAGGGCAAGAAGAAATGGAAATAGATGACCTACTGTGGTGACCCCTAATGGGAGCATCCGAAAGCAGAAGAAGAAGAAGACATTGTAGCTCAACCCTTGTGGACTGTGAACACCAGCACTGTGCTTAATTCTACAAGTATGTAACCTGTATAGAGGCTGCATCTGAACAGAGTGTTTAGGTGAGTGGTTACTTCATATGTCAGCTTGTGTATGACACAGCCAGCGACACTGTCCAGTACCATTGCCACTGTGGTTTGGACTTTGGTCAAGAGATGTTTTAACTAGAGTGTCTGTGAATCATCAGGTTTTACAGTCCTCAGGTCTAGAAATGTGGCCCTTTTGTAACGATAGGGTGGTGAAATCCGAATTCAAACTATCTGACAAGATATTGGTAATGTCATTCAGATAAGTGTACTTTGTGACCATTTACACTAACTCTGACCCGATCTGAGATTTCACCTCTAGATTATGAACAACACTAAAGAAAGCTTTAGACATATCTTTGGAATCTTTGCCAATTTGTATTTTGAAGCTTGCCTTGTATGATTAATGAGGGCTTGTATTTTCCCAATGATACTGACCAGAGAGGTTATCTCTTATTGGTATGTAACTCTGTTTTGGTACAACTTCACACCTTCTATTATATATTTAGTTTATGGCAGGGGTCCATGAGACTAATGCACTTTTACTGTATAAGTGAGTATTTCTTGTGTTTGTGATAGCACGGTCCATGCAACCCTGTAGGTAAACAGTGTGCATTACTAAAGGATTATGCATCTGGGACAGTGTTAACCTTAGTAATGCAAACCAATGACAGATAGCAACAACAGCATCACCCACAGCACAGTGTCAACTTGTGTCATACACACACATGCGTACTCAAGTTCCAAAATGTGTGTAGTACAATGCATACTGGCCACCAATATAAACTATGGACTGTTAACACTGGCCAATACAGGGCATGTCACCCTGACCATCTGTCCAATATTCATGTACATGCAGACAGTGTACCTCCACCATGTTCACAAATGGACACCTGCAAGCCTGTGTTGCACACACCCCACACTTACTGTCCACTGTATAACACATGCTAACACAACTACACACATCAGCCAAGTGGCACATGGGCAAACAAACCACAACTGGAATAAACACTGGTGAAAACAATACAACATTGCTAATTACAGCTTTAATGCATTATGCCTGCTCAGCTACACCTTCAAGGATATCATTATGATTTACTGCTGACAACATGTTACACATACAGCCATTGCTATACTTTATTAAAGTCACCCTGTGCATCAGCACCATGTTGGCCTGTTCCTGCATCAATGTTACAAATGACAGGAGGTGGTACAGGTTTCATCATATGCACAGGGTGTGTTGTTGGTTTGCCAGAGGCCTACACTGAGCCATACAATCAACATGTGTGTGTGAGTGTGTGTGTGAGGGCCATGAGTACTGTTATGGGCCAATGTTGATGTCATGTGTGCAGGTATGTGTTTGCCCTAGGTTTCTGGTTTATGTGTGTGTGTCTGCATGCACACAGTTCCACCATGTGGCTGCCATATATGGGGATTTGTGAGACAGCTACAGACTGTACCTGGCAGGCTTTACAGATTACCGTCTCTGGCCATGGATACGGAACCTGTGCCTGGCAGGGGTGCTACAGACAGTATCAGGTACTAATCCAGATTGGGTACTATCCTCAGAGGTTGACAAATGTCCACTGGATCCAGGTCCCTGCTGGGACTGGCCAGAGCCACGTGCACGTGGTCTGCTAGGACGGTCTATGGACAGCCCCCCCCAACATTGTTGGAGCTGGTACTGGTACTACGGGAGCAGCTGTGACTTGCTGGAGGTCCACATCGACCTCCAGCTGGTGATGTTGCTGGCATATGTCCACGTTGACGTCTCAGTTGTCCCGCACTGTCCTGACACATGGACATGACATTGTGGAGGACATCCAATGACTCACCCCAATGTCTATCAATGATCTCAGTGTAGTTACATATGGCACCTGCTAGGTCACAGATACTGTCATTTACAGAGGTGTAATGAGCCCTCTGTGCCCTTAGCCCCAGTCTGGTGTACCGCTCCATTCGTGTCTGTGCCTCCATGCCAGCCTGGAACACGCGTGTGGTAGAAAGAGGTGTGACACATCTGCCAGGGGCATGATGAGCAGCAGTAGTCTGATGAGAACCCCTGAGCATCTGCCTGTGTGGTACAGTTCCAGACATCTGGCTATGGCTACTGAGTCCTGATACATGTGCCATAGATACCACACTGTCCTGGCCAGTGCCAACCGTACACTGTCCCTCAGCTAAGGGCAATGGTGATGATGGATGTACAGGCAGTATGACTGTGTGCATGGATGGGGTGGAGACTTGTGTATTGTCAATTGGTGGCCCAACAACAGACCCTGACAAACCTGCCTGTGCCTCAACACACCTATCCTCATGATCACTGTCTGTCTAAGTGACATCAGGTTCCTTGCTGTACTGAACCAGCCCCACCTCTCCACCTGTGAGAGGAAAACAGGAAACACACTTTAAGACTTGAACATGACTTCAGACTACATGCACACATGTACACATGCATACACACAAAACTACACTCCTCCCGAAAGCAGACACACACAACACCAGCAATCACAGAAAATATACAATAGCAGGTGATAGTGGAGTACAGTATCACAAGCAAAACAGTCATATCACACCTGTCAGCATGCAGGACATGTGTTGCTCAACAGCATGCAGTGCAAGTGTAGTCAATCCTTGTTACTAACAGTATACATGGCTTTGATGCATGTGTTTTGTTATTAGGTGATGGCCCTCCCCCTGGAACACAATGCATACATGGACACAACATTGCTGTGTAGGTATTCATAACCCTGTGATGTACTGTGCACCATAACTCACAGGTGTACATACCATTGCTGGATGTGTATCTGTGTGTCAGATAGGTATCCAATGCTGATTACAGCCTCTGTGTCTTTAGCAAATAATTGTGGACACGTGTTAATTGTGGACACATTTTTAGCACATGCATGATGAGTATTCACACATCGTCATCAGTGGTGCAGGGATAACTGACAGAATACCATTCAGCCACATACC
Organism: Protopterus annectens; assembly: GCF_019279795.1. NCBI lineage: Eukaryota > Metazoa > Chordata > Ceratodontiformes > Protopteridae > Protopterus > Protopterus annectens. Next base: position 52,251,970 of record NC_056738.1, on the reverse strand, counting down.
CAATATACGGTACTTATGGTAAGTGTAGATCATATTGTGGACATGCCAGTCTCATCCATGACATGGCATGCTAAAACACAACTGCATATTTAAACACTACACATACCCAATATGTGTCATATGACCTAGCCACTTAATAGCATCACAAGACATATATGTGTCAGTTGTGCAAATGATGATTGGTATGCATGTTTAGAGGTGCATATCTGTGCACACACGCATCATTATGGTGTGTAGCAATGACAGCTATGTGTATTACTGTGGTTACAATAACTGGATGGGGTATAGTACCATAGGCCATCGTCATGAAACATCAGGTGGTCACTCAAGGCTACAAATGTTTCACAAACCAGCACAAATCATTCTGTGGCAGAACTGTACTACCTTGGTTAAATTCACCATTTCACAATCAGTTGTTACGTGAGTTTGTAAGGAGGCCAATAAGGAGCATTCCCTGACTTGAATGTGTAGTGTGTTGCAGAGTGTTTAAACGCCCCAGGATAGGCCTCTTCCCCTCAGGTATATTCTGTGTAATGTGTGGATGAGATTTTGGATACTAGAGTGTGTCTTTAAGGAGGATTTGGGAATCCTTTATGTGTAGCATGTTAAAATGCTCTGTGTATAACATAGATGTGTATGTTATTTGGATGTTGAGTATCAACTGTGCCTATCCAATGGTCACTACAGTCTAGCCACATTTGTTTGAGATGGTCTGGGTATTGCATGTGTTTGAGGCTGCTAATCACATTAATGAGATGTGCGTGCTCTTTCACCAAACATGCACAGCATGCATTATGGGTAGGTGAGTTACATGTGTACATGGCCTACACCTTAACTATGACATGCACTTTTTATTTCCAATAATAAATGTAGAACACGCTCACCAGCATCTGTCTGCTGCCTTGATGTCACCCCAGAGGTACCTACATAGAGATGAGACAGTTTGTCAGTGGCCCCAACTGTGGCATTGCTACTGTGTGTTTGCAATCTTACAGTACAACAACAGTTTACATTTACAGGGCTACAGATTATGTTCCAAATGATCAGTATTGCACAACAACAGGCTCCACATCTTTGAATGACACACTCCATATCTCACATATGCATGATCTACCAATACAGATAACAGTAGTCCACAGATATGCCATGTTACCTGCATGCTCCATGTGTGCTTCCTGGGTGGCTCCAACCTCCATCATGGTGTATGTCTGCTGCTGTTGTTGTTGGGCAGGTGCCACCAGGCTCATGAGCAGCTCCTCCACTCTGGTGAGGGGAGGATGGATGCTAACACCACCCTCTGTTGCAAGCTATTCCATACGCACATCAGCGGCATGCTGACGGACATGTCGGAGAAGATCACTGCAGTGGTGGTGTACCTGCTCATATGTGCGGTTATGCAGGCCTACCTCATTGACCCTGTGGACAAGATCTTGCCACATTGCGGTACGCTCCTGCTGGTCCTGGCTGGTTCATAAAAAGAGCAAATGGTAGTGCTAAATCATAATGTTAGTGATTATATCATCTTCAGTCCTACTGTAGCTTGGGTTCCTGTGGTGAGCCATGATCCCTGGAAGACATAAATACAAAAATATGTCTGAGGAAGTCATATGGCACGTTTAGCATTATACAGTATAGATATCACTGAACTGCCATATGTATATATATATATATATATATATATATATATATATATATATATATGTATATATATATATATATATATATATATATATATATATATATACTTACATACATAATACAATATGTTGTACCTGAGCACAGATTACAATAATTACTCACACATATACATCTACATGTTGGAGTACATTTTCTGTAGTGTTGTATGATTGTACTGGATGTTATGTTTGTGAATACATAAATTATATGTATATTTGAGATGGCTTAGTGGCAAATCACGTATGCTGTGATGTGAATGGTTGTGGGTTATTCCTAGTAAATGCTTTTTATTTTGTTACTAGCCAAAACAAAGGTCAGGGGCTACAGATGGAATAAGGCACATTGCAGCAATTGCAAGTGGGTTTTCTGAAGGGTAAGCATAGCTTATGGAAGTTTAGCAACCTATAAGCTAACCGAGAGTGAAACACTGTAGCTGCTACTTATCACTGCTCACCCCACAACTGCTTGAAAGTGCATTGCTCACTCTCTATCCAATGAACCATGTTCTGCACAGCAACAAAATAAAATCACTATATAAGACTATACAAGAGTACCTGGCACACTGTATGCAACACAATGCACCACCTAGCCACAACAGGTATACATCAAGCTGTTGTTTTAAGAAATATATCATCCATCACAATCAGTGTAAGGTCCAGTAAATGTATTAATATTATACCACACAACTTGTTAATGCCAAACTCGTGGCCAAAATATGTGCACAATTAGGAATATAGGTCACATACTGCTGTAGTACACTATGAATGTTGCTAGATACACAGTTATATGTATTACCACACATATGTCAAAGGACATGTTACAGACATACCCACACACACGTCAGACATAATTACAGGACACAAAGGTATGACAACCAAGATAAGTTTTCAGTGTTTACTATACAGTACTGTGTGTCAGTACTTACACAAACATAATCTTGAGAAATGTAATCTGTGATGAATACAGGGACCACACAAAACAGTAGATGTAAGCAATGTGGACATACACCATACTTTGTTGTACAGGCCCAGAGCTTCAATTAGTACTACAGTACACACAGGATTTGCATTCAACATCAGTACCAATCAATAATCATAGATGTAGTGCTTTAGCCTCCATTGACACACCCTAGTTAAAACCAAGGGACTCAATCACACTGTATGCAATAGCACTTGTTCTGCCTAGCAACAGAATACACAGCTTTTGCTAGGATCAAAGTAAGGACCCAGAATACCATAACATAAACAGTTTCCCAGTAAGCTATCCCACAGATACATATCTTTGACGTATTCACAAACATATTGACCATCACAGTCAGTCAACAGTACAGAGAATCTATTGCAACAAGTAGATGTAGGTGTGTATGAGTATATATATATATATATATATATATATATATATATATATATATATATATATATATATATATATACATATACACATCCATTTGCCTATATATATATATATATATATATATATATATATATATATATATATATATATATATATATATACATTTCACCTTTCATACTGAGAATATCAATTATACAAAGGATGTAAGGTGTACAGTAATGTAATAACATTGCACAGTCTTGGGATAAATGCACTGAAGGTGTTCACAGCCCAGGTAGCTTTAGTAGGCCTTACTGGCTTCAACATTGCAAACCGAATGAACCACCCACAGTGTTTAACCACCACATGTCATATACCAGCACTGTATGCTGTCTTGTTTGTCACACACTAAAACCTACATACAAATATGCACATACTAACCTTCAACAACATATATATATCCCCTTTGCAATCAGTTACAATATGTCCCCTGCTCTATACACATATACAGATGTTAATATATATGACACATATATATTTCTCTGTTTGTGTGTGGCATACACGCACATGGTCCACACTGTTTTAAGTCCCTAGACCTCACAGATGAACTGTTGGGCCTTGCTCCAACACAAACAGGTGTCACATATGAACACAGTCTAACATTGGGGGGTATATATGGCAACAGATGCCAGATAAGCATATTAGACTGCTACAGCACTTGCCAGTGCTAAGCTACCCTTTAATATGACTATCATGCATGTGTTGTTCTGTCACACCCATGTTTATATAATGTCAGTGCTAATCCCCCAACAGCCATTGGCCACACTACTGTACAGAACACAGATAACATGGAACAGATCTTTGCATTTAATGCTGAGCTACACATTTCACAGGTATGTCCCACTGCCCACAGGTACACACAGTATTGTCCATAGAAGTAGTTAAGCAGAACATCTGTGCAGAAAGAAGTACTGCTGCAACATATGAATGTTTCACATTATGTAGACTATTCTTCAATAACATCTACTATATGCCAGTAAATACATATGTGTCACATACCTTTCCTTTGCATAATTTGGTAATATTTCTTTTTCCTTTTCTCTCTCACTCTCTGTCTATCTGTCAGTCTCTGCAATAGAGTGATTGAGTTTGTTGGCATAGATTGCAGCCTGCTTTTGTAAGAATTGCACATGAGCATGTGATGGCCTCTGCACCAAATAGCGCCCACCATTTGCTAACTGCATGCAGCCTGCTGTGTTGTAATTGAAGTAATCACTGTCATAGCAACCCAGTACCATAAATTGGTGACGAATGTAGGCATGGCCCTTTCAGCTTTCCAAGATGGAGATCATCCTTGTTTGGTGTGGACATCATTGTTTAAGACAGAAGGTTGGTATAGTTCTTATATCAGAAGTCAGGGGTGGGTGTAGCCAGAGATTTACATTTTGGACTCAGACCTAATGTTGCTGCTTCCAGTACCCACTTGTCAGTGTAGAAATGCACTCACCCCTCAAAATGCTACCCCAAGATACATGGAAAGATATACTTTATTTTCAACTGTTACAATTAACTGCCATGCAAAGCTAGTTATAGAGATGTATTCCTTTGGCACAAGAATTGTTTGTGAACTGCTATACTGTGAATATTCATTTACACAGTTCTAAACATTTTGTGCTTTTTTTAGTGTTGACATTAGCACAAGCTGCTCAGAAAAACTGGACACATTTCAGTACAGTGAGTATGCTTACCTACATCCTTGGTAGACCCTGCACACACAGGTATATTCTACATTTGGGTAGGGTTGCAGAAGTACAGAGAGCGTAAGTAGTATTATGTGGATTTTATCTTGCTGGACTTACAGGGTTGCTGTGTACATGTTAGTTTATCAAGGCATGTAGTCTGTCTGCGTAACTCCCAACTGTGGACCTATCCACATGATAGCCAGAGAATAGCCTGTTATTTTTTGTCTGTGCACCACACAGGTCTTTTCAGCAATAGAGCAATGGCATTCTTACAGTTGGTTGCTACCAGTACATGGCTACATCCATTTGTATTTCAGTGTTTTATTCCTACATAAGGGTATGTTTCCAAAACTCCTTCCAAAGCTATTTTCATAGTGTGTAACAGCAGAAAGGCTAATATGCCTCTGTGTTTCTGCCTCTGCCAGACTTCTCAACCAATCAGGTACAAATTTGAACAGAATCAGGGAAAAGTCAAGAAAAACTCAGAGACAATCAGGGACACTTTTAAAATATTAGTGCCATCAAGTTAAAACATTGAGAGAATCAGAGCATATGAATTAATACACATTTTCTGAAGTAAAAGAAGTGTATAACTCTTAATTATTGTCATTATTCATTAAGTGTAATTCACTACCATTCTGCCCAAAGTCACTAGTTTTAGGAGGGATTCAGAGGAATAGAGCTAAAATTTGGGTCAAAATCAGGGACAGTTGAGAGGTATGGTCTCTGCCCTAAACAGATATGCCAGTGTTTGTCCTGCTGTGATACTGTATGGGGTTGTAAGGTGATGGTGTAATATTATTTCCTGCTAGAATGGCTGCTTCTCTTATCGAAGTCAGGTAATGTAATCCCACAACAACTGTTGGTCAACATCCACAGAACAAGTTGTGTGGTATGGTATTCTGAATTTTCCTTTACGTTCACTCATTCTGATGCATGATATAATTATTTAAGCACCAACTTGATGTATATCAACCGTGGCTTAATGGTACTTCATGTTGTGTAGTATGTGCAAGGTCTGGGGTTCGAGACTTACAGAGGTGTTTTATTTTGTTCCTGAGCAGAAGAAGGGCCCTTACATACAGAGTGACTAAGGCACTTTTAAGCAGTTGTAAGTGGGTTTGCGCAGGTTTGCGCAATGCTTCGCTTTGCTTAGCCAAGTGCAAACCTGTGCAAACCCGCTCACTACTGCTTAATGTTGCTTACTCCCGCTCACCCCCATGCTAATTTCTGTGAAAGAAAAGAAAAATGGGGAGATAGGAAAGTGGTGAAAAAGGGGCACAAAGAGGGAAAGACAGTATGGAAAATAGCTCGGGATGTGCAGGAAGGGTGTAGGGAAGGTCCATAGCTGTCCATTTCTTCAACAGCAACAGCTGTGCATATGCAATAAATTTGCAGGTAGATATTAACCCTTCAACCCCTGAGAGAGGGGTGAGGGCAACAAAGTATGCTGTGATGCCAATTAAACTACATTTCATGTGTCCAGTGGACATGTGTGCAAAATGCGCAGCTATGTATGGGGCGTAATTTTTTTTTTGGAGCATATTGCCTTTTTTTTCAGGTGAGAGTGGAATGTGGGGTAGGGGAAGTAGGTATATTTGGGGAGGTAGGTTGGGGAGGTAAACAGACAAGACAAACAAGATGCATACACGGGCAGTATATGGCACATGTGGTGGGTGAACACCTTTGATGGGGAAGGATGTTTGGAAATCGCAAACCCATGAACCCCCAGATGGAAACAGTGGGACTGAGGTCCCCACCCATGGGCAGTCACCACTGCACCTTCACGGCCCAGAAGGTGGCTGTACTGGGGGCTGTGTAGGAGGAGCAGGCTGACCCAGGAGTTGCTCCACTCAGGCCTCAAGCTGGCATACAGGTTCTGCAACAGAACATTCAATCTCTCTACTCACCACAGCCCAGACTGTATGAAGGGTGATAGGTGCTTCTCAGCCCATGCTTGCATGGGGGGGGCTGAGCCCCATCCCCCGCAGCGCTTCCACCCAAAGGTGTCACAGGGCCAACAGAGGAGGAGGTCTCAGGCTGGGTACCAGATCTGCTGATGCCAGGTGCCATGGCCAGCTGAGGTGGGACAGGTGGGTCCGCTGGGACTGGCCTTCCCATACGAACTATGTTTTGGAGATTTTAATAAAGATACGGGTTAGTAACAGTCAACAGCATTCCCAATTAGTTAGAACAGCATGCAGAAGTATTCCCATTAAACCAACACACCAGATTTTCAACAGTTGAAAAACAAACATAACACATGCATATATAGAACAATAGTGGACATTACAACAGCATGCAGGCTTAATTGATGGCAACAGGCCACCAATATTGTGGTATTTTAACAGAGCACATGCATAGAAATAAATGCAAATATTTATAAACCAATATGACATATGTCCCAACAAATGTTTTGAGATTAGACATACCGATTGAGGTGTAGAATTTCATTTTTATGCACATACAGTAGGGTGGAAAAAGATAGCTCAATTAACAACTTATATATCCTTCTAGTTTTCACTACATTACTATTAGCTGCAGTTATATGTCCCTTACATGTATTATTACACTACCCAATGTCCTTATATTGTGCAATTGGATTTTGATAGATCATTATATACATGAGCTGTATCTTACATACAAACTGTCCAAGATACAGATGTTACTGCAACATATTTTGAGAGTTGCTCACACATACTACTGCTAAGATGGTACACTGAGAGCTCTACTTTCATATAATTATTTAGATATGTTCAGGTGAAAGTATCAGTTATATGTTAACAGCTCCCTACATTTCTGGCAGCACACTGACATTTCTGGGGAACACAATACCAAGCTACTCATGTGCCAGATTAACCTGTACATGCTGGGCATGAACCAACAGTTGAGGGATGTAAATATGCATAAAAGCTACTGGCACTCCCTTCATCTTCATTATATGGGCCTACCCAAGTGTGGGTTGACACTGTTTAATACAACACTGCTATTTGTAGAATGCAACAGTACAACAACATATCAAAGAAAATGACACAGACGCACTCCAGGAATTATACATTTATTAAAGGAGTATTACACCTTTATTTATTGGGTTAAAACACTTTTTGAAGGCTCTCTCATTTATTTTATATAACAGTACATGCAGAATAATTACTAACCTGCCTCATGACGCAGCCTTTGCAGCCTATATTCATGGGCTTGCAGATTCATAGCTCAGTCACCTGCAGCTGTGAAGTAAATGCAGTGATATTGAAACATACCTATCCATAGTATAGACAAGCATGGCAATTCTTAACTACTTAATACAATGGCTACTTACTCAGTACTGGAGCATTAGGCATCCTACGGGATTCCTAGATCCACCGGTCCATTTCATCCCCCCTACGCCGTTTCAGATCAGAATAATGGTGCCTGACCTGCTCATCAGTCTGAGGAACTCCAGTGGCACTGGTGAGATCACGGGCAAGACTGTTCCAGGCCTCCATTTTATATTGGTACCCTGGTACTGGCCCTGCAGGAGTCTTTGCTTGTGTTTGTGGACGAGGAACCAAACCATAATTTTGGACAATGGGATGCCCCGGCGTTGCGCTCTAAGCTGAGTGGCCTCACCTACACCAGCCATGCTGACTGCAGAAGGAAGCTACAACCAGTTATAGCACGTATTCCCGCCTGTGGAGATAAAATATGCCTCATTTCCCACACTTATTTGTGATTGGCCAGTTTTGAAAAAGCTCAGCTGTGGGCATGCCTGGTTAGCTGATGTTGGCAATGTTTAAAATCCCTTTGATAGATATGTCTCTGGTGAAAGTGCACATTTGTGAAATGCTATCACGGCTTAGTGGTTAAGTACTGTGACTATAGTGCACAGTATCCTGAGTTCGAGCCCTGTCACTGCTTTTTATTTTCTTGCTGGGAAGAACTGACTGGTTAAGGAACAGTAAAGCAGGTGTGAGCATGTTTGCCCGACTTTGCCCGAGTTTGCCCTATATTGCCCAATGTTGCGCTTGTTAGCATAGTGCGCAGCTACGTGCAAAGATGTTGCGCTGGTTAGCGCGGTGTGCAGCTATGCGCAAATGTATTTAAATATGCTTAATACTGGTAAAATGTGGTTAGCAGTGCTTTATATTGCTTAACATAGGGTACTCATGCCTCAGAATGCATAAACATTTCACCTTCATATATATAATTCATGCACTACTAAATTTAACATTTCAATGCTTTTTACAAAACTTATACATAAAAAATGTCAGGAAATGTTTTTGTATACAGATTTCCCACAGAAAGTGGAACGTGCAGTAGTGGGACTTGAACCGGGAATGCCTTCTCTTTGTGCAAAAGCTCTAACCACTACACTATCGCTATGTTGCTTTATTTACATATATTTTTCTTATTATCCTCTTCTGGTGTTTAAGCTGCTGTAACTGTAGCTAAGCAATGGGAAATCCTGGGCAAACCCGCGCAACTACAGGCAACTATATTGGAAGAAAAAAAAAATAATTATTTTTATTTTGTATTCTGTTAGTTGTTGAACATATGGGAGAGTGTAGTGTTACATTGTACACATATGAGCGTACTCACCCATTTAAATGTGAAGTTGCGGCATTTCTTCATTGCAGGGGCATGGATATTTGGACTGCTTGGCAGTCCCACATGCCTCCTAAACTCATCCCCAATCCATGTAAGCTTTGGAGTTGAGGCAGCACGCCCTCATTAATATGCATGGTGCGCTGCCATCATACTCTTACACTGGCACTTCTATGCAAGGCTAATCTAGTCCTACATGGAAGATTAGTATATCCGGAGGATTATATTGCATCTCCTTTTGCTAGTATTAATCACATTAAGTTAGATATTTGTGGTAGTGCTTCTTGTGACATCACGGTGTCTAGTGCTCTGCACCTCAGTACTCTGTTACTCAGGTAGCCTATGTTTAATGCACATTGTGGCCAGTCTCTGCATGGTATGACACAACATGGGTATAGTTTTGCATGCATCAGATTTGCTGCTCCATGTAATAATTATTGCTCTATACCACACACACTGTCTCACAGCCAGTGCCATGCTGCACTCTGCCCATCACCACAGGTTCATAGGGTTCAAAGATTCTTGCCAAGCTTACAGCCAAAGGAGACCAAGTTCTACTATATTACCCAATACTGGTGGGAGACTAACAATGCCTCTCAATCTTACTTCAAAATTCCCTTCAACTGGGTCTTCTATAAATGCCAAATTGGGCACATCTTCAGCTGCTGACTCTGAGGTCTCTCTTCCTGAGTGTATCTGCTCTGCTGTAACTGTGTATCAACATGTTGTATAATACTGCACATACTGCAAATGTTTTACTGCATGTTCCAGCATCACACTACAGTGCACTGCCACAGACATCTAGACAGCACAAATAGTCATTTAGCAGTCCAAACACAGCCTTGGCAATAACTTGGGTCTGTGACAAGACATTATTGTATGCATTCTCTACAATGTTCTGTGGGTTTTTAATCAGCATCATTCACCATGGCTCCAGGGCAATACTGGCATTGCCAGTAAGATGGCTCTATGGAAAATCTGCCCAAAGAAACTACTAGTACATGTCACATGTGACAGCTGTGAGAAATATGGCCCAGCTAACGCATTGGTATATTAACCCCGTGCATTGCGAATCATCTGGCAGTTGATGGAGTGTAACCCTTTATGGTCATTATACCATTGTTTATGCTCCCCAGATACAGCCCTTATTGTAATGTGGCAATAGTTATTGGCTCAAAATGCGCTATATCATAAAATGTCTGTCTGCATGGTATTACTTATCTCCTCTGTGGTGTATAGAAAGCACATGTGATCCTGTGTTGTTGCAGGGCATTGAGAAATTGGTGGGGGATCCTTTTTTTTTTTAACACGTTTTTTTGAATTATCATTTATGACATAGGCAAATGTATATATAAAAGTAATCAAACTGTATTGACAACTTCACATTTACAAGCATTATACTTCACATATATTGCTAAATATCATATAACCTAAGCAACATTACATCAATTATTTAATTCCTGCCTTTTTAAACAACAAACATTTTTATTAAATTATCACTTATAACATTGGCAATCATACATTTATATAAGTGAAAACAAATCATACCAACACAATCCTAGTCGCACACATTTTATATCACAAACCATACTGACACACTCCCAGTTGCAAACATTATACATCACTTATAATCTACCCAATCATTTTCAGTCAAACATTACATAGCTCATTTAAGTCCTGTCTTATTTTAAACCTAATTTTTACCTGTATGTATTGTTCCCACAATTCCCATTTTTTCCTATGTAATTTGCTCCTACCCTTTTCTAAAGATCCCAATTCCAGTTGTTTTATCGCTGTTACTATATTCGTTACTTCTAATATAGGTGGTTTAGATTTTCACTTCCATTTTCTAGCAATTGCTTTTTTGGCAGCCACCATAATTAGACTCAGCAAGGCCTTACAGTGTCCAGGCAATTCTGATTCTGCATTATAGCTCAGAAAAATCAACTCCCTTGTCACAACAATCTGCCCGCCTAGCATCTCTGACAGAGTATTCTGCATGGAATCCTTAAAGTCTGTCAACTCATTGCACTCTCAGAAAATATGTTCCCAATTATCTCCTTCTTCCATGTCACACCTCCAACAATTGCTGTTTACCTAAGGAAAAATTCTGTGGAGTCTACTTGGGGTATAAAAATATCTATGAAAACCTTTATTTTATTTTATTTATTTTAAATTCATTGACCAGGAAAGTTCGACTGCCCTTTTTCAGCAGAGGCACGGGGAGAAAAGCTCCATTATAACAGCAAATTTGCATTACATTGGCAGGGAACTAACCATGATCAAAATTTAAACAAGAGAATAGAAAAACAAACAAGTATAGTCACAACAGTGAAGAGGCATAAAATAGAATACATAGTATCAAATATTTAAACATAATATCTAAAGACAGCTTATGGTATTGAACAGGGTTAACACAAACAATGAAAGTACAACTAGGAGGACTTATAGTAAGACAACTATCAGTGAAAGTTAGAACATTTCACTTGATACAAGGATGAACGATTAACATAAAATAGTCCGATGTGGTTATATAAGCACACATTAAGTATGTGTGCCAGAGAAAGTTGCATTATGTACAAAGAGATAGAACATAATGTAATTAGATGATAAAGTATTACAAGAGAGAAGAACTGAGATCAGAAGGTTGGTATATGCAATAGGGTTTCTGGGGTAAGGGGAGGTAAGCTGGAGAGCAGCAGAGTGGTAATACTAATCTGGGTATAATGGGTGGAGAAATATCGAAAGAATGAAGGAGTATTATGGGAAGATTACTTGTGATCACCACAGGTACATAGCTAGGACTTAGTGAGGTGGGGTCTATATTAGATCAGTGAATGCTGATTGATTGAACTTATGTGAGCAAATGTTTAAAATATCGAAGCAACAGAAACCCAAATTTTTTCCTAGGGAAAGAATTTGGTTGTTCATTTCTGTTGCTTCGGTATTTTACGTGCTGTGGTGGAAAGTTACGGGTCGGATTCAGGTAAGTGTGCGATTGTGTGGATGTGAGTGTTAGGGCGGGTTAAGTGAGTTAGGGTTAGGGCGTGGGTTAGGTATGTGTGCGATTGTGTGGTTGTGAGGGTTAGGTGAGTTAGGGTTAGCGAGCGGGTGAGGTGAGTGTGTGATAGTGACGGACCTTAGGGTTAGGGTTTGGGTTAAGGTAAGTGGATAGTTAGTTGTGTGTGTATAGTTTAGTGTAGGGTTAGGTGTTAGATTTTAGGTGTATGTGTGTGGATTGCTGTTTGTTTGGTGTGCTTATGTTGTGTGCATGTGTTTCGGATCAGCAATTTTTTTTCCCTAGGAAAAAAATCCCTGATCTGACAGTTCGAGATTGTACGCTTTTGCTTACATAAGTTCAATCAATCAGCATTCACTTTTTTAAGCATTTGTTGATCTAATATAGACCCGTGAGGTGGGTTTTAATAAGATGCTTAAAATGTTTTGTGGTTGTTATGAGCCTGATGTCAATGGGCAAGGCATTCCACAATTTTGCAACATAAGAGAAATAAAGGGAGACTCCAGAGCTGTTTTTACTTATATTTACTTCTATTAGAGCCTTTTTAGTGGATCCTAATGGGCAAGAGTTTGTGTAGGGAATAAGGAGGCCTTGGAGTGTTGGTATTTTTCTGGTTCATAGGACAGTTGCTGGGCCATGGTAAGTTTGCTGAGGCTGAGCTGATTGGGCAAGTCTAACCAAGATAGCTGCTTTAGGACCTGACAGTGGTGGATTCTAAGAGGGGAGTTGGTGGCAAATTTTGCTATCTTGTAGCAGATGTCAAGTTTGGTTAGGTAGATTTGCTAAGGTTAGTAAGAATAGGTGATACATAGAATGGTGTTGACAAAAGATGAGTCCTGGCTGTAATGATCTTACAGTTTCTGGTCAGGTAATTTTTGCATCTGTATAAGGTGTCAAGCTTTTTATTGTTTGGGTAATATGTAAATCAAATCTTACATTTTGATTTATAATGATACAAAGTAGCTTAGTAGATGGGACTGGTTCAATCAAAGTTTTGTTGTGAGACAAAATCTTAAAGCAAGAGAAGTCCTATGTGGTTTTAGTGGAGTGGTAAACCACAAGTTTGGTTTTATTTGGGTTGGGAATTAAACTGGTAACTGCCAGCCATGTTTCAATGGCATTAAATAATTCATGGGTTTTGATATGGAGTTCTGAGAGGGTTGGGGCACCGCAGATTAGTGTAGTGTCATCAGCATACTTTATGAGACTCAAAAAACTCCAAATATTCTCTGTCTCATATTGCCTACTTAGAGGCGATCTCTGCTTGACTTACAAAGCCATGTCTGACCCAGTTCTGTTACAAATGCTACAGCTAAAGAAATTTGAATCCCTCCATACCACATGCTCCAGAGACCTCAGTCTCATTACCACAATCAACAGAACGTGCTGGAGGGACAGGTTCATAACCCAGAGACTGCCCATGCTAAGGAATAGACTTCCCATACATGTCAAACAGAGCACCTCATTGACTCTCTTCAAGAGAAATCTTGATGAGTGGATGGGAAATAGAAAATTCACCCTGGGGATCACTCCAGTGGCTCTACTCAACAGATGCACTAGGAACTATGGCTGGGTGGCACAATGCCAGGGTAATCCTATGGGCGAGGCTTGTAAAGGCTCCAGGGCCATTAGCCTAATACACACAAATGAAGCTATGAACCTATGAGATTTCCAAGCAAAAATCCTTAACCTTCTAGATTTTGTTACATATTTAGGAGATGTACATATATTTCCCCATTGTTTCTTTGTGAATTGTTTATCTAATCTCTCTTCCCAATCCTGTCTAACCTCTTCTGATTGATTCTTATAGATAACATGTAATATTCTATATGTTCTACTAATATTTCCTTTAATAATGGCAATTTCTATTCTAGATTCTACTAAAAAACTCTACTAGTGCTGGTCTTTCAATTAGGAACCCCCTATTTATTTCTCTTTGCCTGTACTCTGATATCAGTCATTGATATGGAAGGCAATCTCTAACCTGCAGTCCAAATAAATTATTGGTGTCTTCCCATCCTATTACCTTTTCCTCTCTAGTTATTTGCTCCCGGTGCCTTGGTTCCTTTGCCAGTTTTCTCCAATAGATTCCAGCCCCTCTTGCCTACTGTCTGTATCCCTAATTGCAGTCATCTCTATCAGCAGAATCTCCTTTCTCCATTCCCATGTTGGCTTAGATCTTAGAATACTTTCTGCTACTTTATCAGCATAAGCTTCTGTGTAATTCTTGTTATTCTCCATAAAGGTCTGCATCCAAAATACCAGTCTCTTCTTGTTTCTTGAGCATCCCCCCTGTTCCATCATCACCCATTTCCAGTTTGAATTATAGTTTTCTGCTTGTGTTATGTATAGGAGCCGTAACTGTGTTGCTCTGAAATACCCCCTCAAAACAGGTAATCTAAATCTGCCCTGTTCTACTGGAAGACTCAACTTATTCCACTTGACTCTTACCATCTTCCCCTTTCAAATAAAGTTCTTCAGCTCCTTATTAATTGGTATCCACAGATTCTCCTCTGGTTGATAAAAATATGCATGACCTGTGTATAAGACTAAAGGGACTAAGAACATTTTAACTGCTTGTATCTTACTATCGATATTCACATCCATATCCATATAACAGAGCCTCCATATTCTGAATTTTTGTATTACCTTTTGTTTAGTCTCTTCCCACTTATCGTTAGCTATCACACTGGATACTTCATTTTATCATGTCACTATAAATATGGATATTGCTGAACCAACTCATGTGTGGGTACATATTCACTGTTATTGCCTTTGTTTTAGCTTCATTAATTTTGAATCCCAGAAAGATTTAAAACTGTCTCAAAATGTTCCACAACACTGTAATGTCCCTTTCTGGTTTTGTTAGGTATAGAATAAGATCATCTGCAAATAGAGCCAGCATTTCTTGACTACTATACCAATTATCCTTGAATTTCTGAGTCCCTTATTTTCTTTGTCAATGGTTCTAAATATAATGCAAATAACAAAAGGGAAAAAGGACACCCCTGCCTGGTTCCCCTGCTCAAGCAGAAATTATTAGAGAGGATCCCACCCACTTTAATTTTAACCTATGATCTCTCAGACATCCTCCTAATCAACCTAATAATTTTATTAGGAAATGTAAATGTTTCCATTGCCGTGCTCATAAAGTCCTGGCTTACTCTGTCAAATGCTTTCTCTGCATTAAGATCCATCAGCAAAAGTGGTATTTTCTTACATTCTACTTCTCTCTGGATCATCATTTTTTTGTTAATGTTGTCAAATGTTTGCCTTTCCTCCACAAAACCATATTGATCCATACCTATCAATTTTGGCATCACTTTTGCCATTCTTTTAGCCACTATAGGCATAAACACTTTATAATCATGGTTTAGTATTGAAAAGGGCCTGTATAAAGCTGGATCTGAAGGATCTTTACCCTTTTTAGGTATTATAGCTACCACTGCCTTCTTCCTGGATGTTGGTACTTCTCTTCCTCTTAAAATACTGTTAAACAAAGCCTTCCAGGTCATTACAGTTTTTTCCCTCCTATCTTCCAAACTTCAAAAGGAATACCATCTACTCCAGAGGACTTTCCTGTAGATTGGTTAAACATCACCATTTTTATCTCATCTCCTTCTAGCCTAACTGTTAGTAATTGAGCCTCATCTACCTCTAACCTTGGCATATTTAATTCTTCCATAAACATTTCCATTTGCATCTTTTCTTGATTTCCATATTTCTCTACTTTATATAGACTTTCATATAATTTCCAAAATATTTATAATACAGTTACAGGATCTGTTGTTGTTATAGGCTCCCTAAGCTTGCCTACAGCCCTTTCAATTTTCTGTTGCCTGAGTCATTCAAAAGGTTTTGTGCTCTAGGGTTATTATCAAAAAACAGTTGCTTAACAGCAGTATTTCTAAACTCATACATATTATTGAGGTAACCCCTTAGTTTCTGTTTAGCATTCTGCAGTTGATCCTCTTTTTGTTCTCTGACATTCCCCCATTTTGTAATACTTTAACATTTGTCAGTTCATCTAAATAATTTTTGTTACTTCTTAAGCATGTCTTCTTTCCTTTTATTTCCACCCTATTTTAAAGTCCAGATTAATTTTATCCCACTCCTTAGCTATATTTTCAGTCATTTCTGTCTTCGCCAATACCTCTTGAATAATCTCCACTACCCATTCCTTAAATTCCTCCCTTTTCAACAGATAGGTAGGAAAGCACCAGTGTCTCATTTTTATTTCATTATCCTCTATTTTTATTTTAGTTTGTGAAGGCTGCCAGCCCAGCTAGCTGGAATTTTGTAAATAATTCTGTGTCATGTGTTAATAGCAATATGATTTGTATGCTTGTCTTACAAATGTAAGGGAACTATATGTTATGTTTGTGTTAATCTGTATGTTATGTGCTGAGCTTCAAGAATGTAACCACAGTGTACCCTACTGGAAAAGAACAGAAATGTATATACCTGTACAAATGTATGTTTTCATGGTAGAAGTTGGAACATACAGAGTTAATGTCCAAAACTCTGAGAAAATAAGTTGAAATTGTTTATGACTGTGCTATAAAGTTAGTTAAAGCAAAGAGACAGTATGTCTAGAGCTGGAAGGTTTTTCTATTGTCTGAAAACAGAAATAGTTACAGGGTTCAAAGGTAAAAGTATATAACTGTTTTACAACTTCCAGTTCTAGGCAAATTTGATAAGTATTTTTGACACAGTGGTGACAAAGAATGATGTAATCTAAGATAACCAAGCAGAAATGTTTGATAGTAATTTAAGAATTATCTCAGAAAGTGAGTTTGGGCATTTCGTATTTGTCTTTGGACCTAGAAACATTCTCTTATCAGCACTTCTCATCTGTATTTGCCTGGCTCTGTAAGTAAGTAATTTAGGGCATATAATAATTTAGATATAGATAGGAATACAGTGAAAATTAATTTAGATGTTTTCTGTATTTATTTGAGACTGTCCTGCAATGTTGTTTTAAAGTATTTCCTCTGTTCTAAACTCTGTTGTCACTGTGTTTAGTTATTGAGTATTGTCTTGTGCTTTTATTATTTATTATTAAATATATTTAAACTTTTTAATTGTGTCTGGTTTATTTAGAGATACTTAAGCTTTTAGGGTACTTGCATATGTATTTGGTGACACTGTACAGGCCACTCTTAAATAACCTTGGCCTTGGTCACACTTACCATTTAGATAACAGTAACCTTACACAGTAGACTTGGTCACCCTTTGGGAAGGGTCTTACAGTAGCTGATAGGTAGTGATCGGTGGCAGCTGGTACTACTTTATAGTCTTGGAAGAAGTGGGCATAGCTAGTAATCCTGTGCCAGCCTTCCCCAGGAGTGTCTGTGTGTTTGTATACAAATCAGATCTCAAAGTGTGCATGTGTCAGTTACTTGGGCAGGGACATGAAGCACTGGTTGGACAGAGTGGGTGCTTGCAAGCTTTAGCTTGACCACTCAGCTGAGATCTTAACCCTACAGCTGTGCCAGTGGGGAGTCTTACTGGGGATCTGGAGTGAGAGGGAGAAACCAGCCTCAGACTGACTGCGATCTCTGTGTGCTCTTAAGGGAAATTGTACTTTACTGTGTGTGTCCTTGTCATCCTTCCAATGTGCACGTCCCTCACTGGTGTTAGTGGTGAGGACTGAGGCTCTTTGATTACTGGGTGAGTGCAGGGGCATCACATAGTTGTTAATGGCACATGATTTGAAATAGTTATTGGGTGTATATCAAGACCTTCAATTAAATACACATGTTCCTGTGAAACATAAATTCTGTCTAGCCTATCCCAGTTTTTGTATCTTGGGGAATAATACATATATTCACTTTGAACTCACATCTTCCATGCCAAATATTTTCATACATTTCTTCAAAAATCTACACTGCTTTGTTATACTTTCACTTTCTGGGCCCCCCAAGCACATCTTCACTGCTGCAAATCAAATTTCAGTCCCCAACTATAAGTAATATTCCTTGCTGAAAACTGATTATTTCTCTCAAAATTTTATTAAGCTCCATTATAGCTGTTTTAGGTGTATTACAAATACATGCTAGTGTAATCCTTATCCCTTGCCAGTAGCCTCTTAATACTACAAATCTACCATTATTATCTTTTTATTGTCTTCTGTCACTATTGGAGCTCCTCTTTCCAATTAATATAAGTATACCTCTTTTCCTTTGTCCCAGGTATTCCAGTGCATAACCATCCTGAAAACCTTTCTTTATCAAACTCACATGTTCAGTTCTTTCCAAGTGTGTCTCCTGTAGCATAACTATCTGCACTCTACTTTTTTAATATAGTTCACTACTCTTTCTTTTTTGTATTTATCTGTGAGACCATTGACATTTGAAGGCATTACAGAAGGCATCATTGTGTTAAAAAGTTATTATTCCCACCTTTTATGTATAACACCTTTTTTGTTAAATGTCTAGCTCCAGTGTTTGTGTTACATATATACACTACTTGGCAGGTTTAAGTTGTTTACAGTTGTTTCTTGTCATATCCATTCCAATCTATGTAACATCTTACAAAACATTTTATTTTATTGAAAGCCCTCAAAAAACACACCCCAATACCCCCTAAAACCTGTTAACTTAATACTAATACACAAAACTATGTACACTAGAAAAAAATGTCCCAAAATGACAGCTACACTCACAGACTAAGCATGCATTTATTTGCTAGAAAAAAAGCCTCATAATATTCAGTATTCTTTTTAATTTGCTTCCTTTTTCTTATAACTTGATACTAGATCAGTGTAAGTGCCTTAATCCAGACATTGCTCCATGCAAGTTTGAGAAAAAGTACATTAATGTTTCTTTTATTATGCTCTGTTAACCAGACTATTCTTTTTTTTTTTTTTTTTTTTTTTTTTTTTGTAGATTGCAGTGCCTATGTTTCTTAAAACTGAACAAGGAGAGAGAGAGAGGGAAGGAAAACAATACAGCAGCATCTGCTTAAAATAGTATTCCCATTAAGCTAAAAATAACTGGAAAAAAATTTACTACATAGCATGCAAAGAACATCATACACAATAAAAATAATACTATTAAGAAAAAAAAAATCTTACTTACAATGAACTTTCTCTCTCTGCTTCCCCTCTCCTAAGTATTTTTCCGAACATTAATAATGTGAAGTTGGGTGCGTACGCTTTAGTCTCCCCCAAGTCCAACAAACTCTAAAAAAAGTCCAATATTTCCAGATTTTCTTGTTCTGTCATATTTGACAAATATAATTATTGCACTGTAAACCCACATTAAGTTACTAGTTTTATTACTGTTCATTTCCATCATTCAGATCCAATCTCTGCTTCTTTTCCAGTGTACTCTCAATTCTTCTAGTCAGTTATCATGCTCCCTTCCTTCTGTCCAGCATTTTGCATTGAAGCATTGGAAAAGGTTTCACTGGTACAGTCTCTCTCTGGTATTTATTACCAGAAGAACAATAAACAGAATTTTCTTCTGTTTCAGAGCTCACTTTTTGTTAAACAAACTTTTGTATCTCCCACTTAGCGTGTACTTCATCAAAAATGATTTTGTCCCCCCAGGGAAGAATATTTTTAAGATAGCTGGCTACAGCAGTTTGAATCTCATGCCTGCTTCTCAACATTCCCTGTGTAGCTGAATACATTTACTCCTCTTTTGCCTGGTGTACAATGAGTAATCATTCTCCACAAGCACTCTGCTTTCTCCCACTTTTAGTACTTTGTCCTTCTGCCACAGTTTTGTCAGAATCAACTCCTTCTGCTAGTGGGATTGGATCTTTACTATTAAAGGTCTAGGTTGCTTTCTCATAGCCAGGTTTAGAGCATACGGGCAATGTCCTCTTTCAACTAACAACTCCTGCTGTGGAATACCAGTCCATTTGCTTATTTGTGCTTTCATAAAATTAATGCAGCCTCTTCTTTCCAGATTCTCTGGTATAGCTGAAAATCTCAAGTTTTTCTTGCATGGTCTGTCCTCTAATTCTATTATTTTTGAAATATCTCTTCTTGAGCAGCCTCATATTCATTCAAACGTTTCTTCATTTTGAACTCTGATTTTTGCAGTTTTATCACCTTATCTAAATATTTGTTTAAAGCTTCTTCCATTTTTTCCAGACTCTTGTTATTTGAGTTGATATACTTGATCAGTATTTCATTTATTTTAACCATGTCTGTGTGCACTTGCCATATATCTTCCTCTAGGTTGCTGAAAGTCATTTACGGAGGTTGCATTGCTTTTTGCTGAACAGCTGCAGACCTTTTCCCAGTCAGTGTTTTTCCTCACCTTTTGTAGCTGATTTTCTTTCAGGTCCTCTGTATTTCTTTTTTGCTGGCATCCAGCCTGTGCACTTACTAGCCAGTTACTAAAATGTACCCATAAAAACACAAATCTGCTGGCCTTCTCTGCTGAATTTCTGTTTTCACCCTGGGAGAGCTAGAATTAAGCTATTACTCAATGTGCAGCTATCTTGGAAGTCCCTAGTGGAGTATCCTTGAAGCAGATTATTGAGATACATTATTTTCCCCCATAAGCTGCAGAAAGATCCCTATAGCTAATATTGTCAACACCACATATACCTTGTTGTCCAGAGAGATAGGTATTCCATGCATTCCACAGGCCTACATATGTGAACTCTACATCTTGTCCTGCTCCTGCATCATGTCCTGCTCCTGCATGGTACCGCTATCTACACAAGCAATAGTCCATAATTTCTGTGGAATTGAGACCATGGCATGCTAGATGCAGAAAGATGGTTCTGTGCTACTGAGGGTGAAGACAAGTACATCCGTGACTACTGGTGGTGGTAACAGCTTCTCAGATATACATATTCACTAATGCATCAGTCAGCCCAGACATGTTTTCATGGTTTGTCTCCTGTAACTCCAGGATTTTACTGCAGTCAACAGATCTGGCAATAGTGTCTCTACACATGAACTACTTTTTTCTGTATTACTCTGCCATATTGCACACCCTGATTTGCTTCAGCCGTTGCCCTCATTTTAATAATGTTACTCATATCCATATCATTATACCACCATTTGCATATTATGCAAGTGATGGTATTCTGTTCCCATCGGCATTAGTGCTCAGCGTGTCTTTGAATAATTTTTCCCAGTGGACGGCCACTTCCCATGCCAAATCAGCATCTATGACATGAAAATACTTCTGAATCCCAGGGGAAAGTTCTCTTCTTCTTCTTCTCTTTTGTCTGTTCCCGTTAGGGGTAGCCACAGCAGATCATCTGTTTCCATTTCTTTCTGTCCTCTGCATCTTGCTCTGTCACACCAGCCACCTGCATGTCCTCTCTCACCACATCCATAAACCTTATCTTAGGCCTTCCTCTTTTCCTCTTACCTGGCAGTTCCATCCTTAACATCCTTTTCCCAACATACCCAGAAAGTTCTCTTACTTCCTTAATTTTAGACACTGCAGGTGGATTGTGTTTCTGTGTGGAGCACAGGATGTAATGTATGGCTTATGAAGAGTTCACGTTCAAGTCAGAGACAGAAAATCATATATATTTTTAGGTATGGGCAGAAATAGGTCCAGTAAAGTGATTTACTCTAGTTCCATTGATTTCCAGATGTCTATTTAAACCATTTATTTTCTATTTTCTATATTCATTTTTATGGCTTCTTGTATATTTGATTTTGTAAAACCCATTGCTTAGTTTTATTTATTTAAAGTAATGTATATAGTTATACAGTTTTAAATGTTTGCTGCAGGTCAGTTTTATTCACTTAATGTGCACTGGAATTATGTATTAATATCTGTTAGCCATCACCTTTCAAAGAGTTGCTGCTCAAGCTATTACTAAAGTTTATTTAGGTTATAAAATGTAAAATTAAGTAAAACAGTATCAACATATATGAAGGGACAGTCCACACCATCAAAGGCTGTTTCAAATAAGTATGCTTTTAAAGCCTATCTAACCCCAGGCTGGGTAGAACACTCTGAAATATACAATATCAATATGTATTAGTTGATTATTTTAAGTGTGAACAGTAATTATGTCCTTGGTGTGTTAGAGTTGTCTAAGTACAGAATTGGGGGGGTATTTATTGCAGACATATTACTAACACCTTCTGGAAAATATTGTGTGTGTGTGTGTGTGTGTGTGTGTGTGTGTGTGTGTGTGTGTGTGTGTGTGTGTGTGTGTGTATGTGTGTGTGTTTGAGTAGTCTGAGTGTGTGTGTTTGCATGCAAAAATAATGTTGGTACAGTTTCAATTACTGCTGCTAAACACAGAGTCTGTAGTGGGAGAAATCAAGGGGAGCCAGTCATTATAATTTTGCTTTGCAGTTGTACAGTATAAAGCATATTTGTATGAGGCAGGTGGTTAATTATTACTTGAGTGCACACTTACTGCATGCACTTACAACCAGATACCCTTGGATATTAACTGGCAGCAGCAGGTGATGGTGAGGCCATAGCCCCTGTCCATCACATATAAATCTCTGCAAGTAGGATTATTAAAATAGAAATGTAGGAAAAATACTATACAAGGGGCCACAAGGACCATTAGAAGTCTAGCTATATATACCTTCAAGCAGACACACTTAAACGTTCTTGCCACCCTTTATGAGAACTTAATAGTGACCGCCCCCAACTCAGAGACATACAAGAAAACTCAGGTATAAATTCATGTCTACCCATCCGAACATCAAGACTAGCTTTAAAGGCAGACAAAATAGTAGTTTGCTTGATGTGTAATGATGACTTACCCCCTAGACTGGGAATACAATATGGTAAGACCCTATCCCTCCAGTAGGTCTTGTTTATGTGGTGGTGTAAATTTAGGACTCTGTTATGAGTGTCCATTGAGCCACTGGTTTTGCAAAAAAATAGGAGGTCAAATAGGAAAATGTTTTTCATGACTCAAAACATGCAACAAAGGTCACCTCAGAGCAGCCAGTAGGCTACTGAATATAAGGAAAGCTGTGCTACTCTGTCGCAATAGTTAAAGGATTTAGGGCCTTTAACTTTACACTACTTTGTATAAGGAGAGCTATGGTACTCTGTCAGTACAGTTAAAGGAATTAGAGCCTTTAATTATTTTACACTGTTGAGTATAAGGAGATCTGTGCTACTCTGCTAGGACAGTTAAAGGATTTAGGGTCTTTAATTTTACACTATTGAGTATAAGGAGAGTTTTGCTAGTCTGTTAGGACAGTTAAAAGATTTAGGGCCTTTAATTTTATACTACTAAGTGTAAGGAGAGCTGTGCTACTCTATCGTGATAGTTCAAGGATTTAGGGCCTTTAATTTTACACTACTGACTATAAGGGGAGCTGTGCTACTCTGTCGAGATAGTTCAAGGATTTAGGGCCTTTAATTTTACACTGAGTATAAGAGGGGTTGTGCTTCTCTGTCAGGGGAGTTAAAGGATTTAGGGCCTTTCATTGTGTTGGTCAGAAATGACTGGTCCCTTTCCAGTTGAGCAATATACTTGGATTTGTGCATACCAAAGGAGGCACTGCATTCGATGGGCGTGATAAGGGAATAGTATGGTGGTAAGATGACTTATTCGTATCTTGAAGGTATTCCTCTGGAAATAGAAGGATTTCCTGAATATGATGGAAAGATGATAATTGAATGAGAGAGAGAGCTGTCCACATAAGTACCCACTTCTCTTATGACTATCTATTTGAACGGAAGCACCATTTATAACATACAAGGTTGGAATACCTTTTTTGCCAAACAGTATTATACTTCACTTTTTTGCATATAGTTTGAGTCAGTTTAGAACAGTTCAGTATCAGTAGTTGAGCAATGAACAGTGCACAGCTTGCAGTCATTAGCAAACTTAGTCAACTACACATCTGAGATATTGGATTTGATGTCTGCAAAATAAATACTAAATGGGAGAGGATCCAGCACGGATCCTCGTGGTATCCCACTAGTTGCGGTTTTGCAATCAGAGAGGGTAGTATCAACTTTCACTACTTGGAGCCTGTTGGATACCCAGTTTGTAATCCAGTTGAATAAAATAGGGGTTTACATTAAATGTATCTAACTTAATAATACCAGTATGAGGATAGTGTGAAAGGTCATGCTTAGGTCACAGTAAGTAGCATCCACTGACTGACCACTGTCCACAGACTCTGTAACAGTTACAAAGTAGGTTACTAGGGTCAGGAGACATGACCTGCCCTTCATAAAACTGAACTGAGTGGAGTCTTAATCAGTTAAGTTGACTATGTCTGCATAAATGAGTTCTACAATGATATGTTCCATGGCTTTACATATAAGGTTGGTGAGGCTGATGGGCTGTACGTACTTGGTGCTGTAGAGGGGCCAATGTTGTATAGAGGAGTCAGAATAGCTCTGCTCCAGGCAAGTAGCTTGCTTTACATTTTCTAATAGTGAAACTTCCTAATAATCTTAAGTTCCTTATTGGTATGTTTCATTATAGTCTTTTTGTAGGGAGATGGTGATTTCTTACAACTTTTAATTATTTTCCTTTTTTATTATACAGTTTATTAATATGGGAGTTCCAGCACAAACGTTTATTCCGGAATTTACCATCATATATAGGGTGGACGGGTAAAGACTTTTCTATGCAGCTGTTTTGTTGAAGGTAAACATTGGAGCTGAACTTGATACTGTCTCATTTCAATCCATTCACAGGGGATTGCTTGGGATTTTGCATAAGTCTTCTACAAGATGAAGTAGGTTTGCACTGGAGAAGTCCTTAAAGATGGTTTCATTTAAAGGCCGGTGGTACCATTAAATCTTCAAGAAAATGTATCTGTTTTGTGGACAGAGTTAGCTATTATGCCTCTTAATTGTCCAGATTGACACAGACATACAGTTTTTTTCTAATATGTTTGGTATGTTCATCATAAAATTTGTGGTTTTATAGCATACCATTAAGGATTGAGGTCTCTAAATAATTACATATATTTAAGTTTAAGACTTCATATACTTCAGAAAATAAATGGCAATACAAAACCTGTTGTAGTGTTTATAGCACAGTATCTACCATCTGTTATCTGGAAAAAGACAAATCAGTTAAACGCTTCTATAGCATGAGACTTGATCTTAACAAATACTAAGCACCCCCCTGCTTTGGTTTGTATGATTCTGTATCTTGTTAGGCAGTTAATCTGCCAGTGCTGGCCAGAACACAACAGAGATAGAATAAAAATTAAATTTGATTCTGCTTGCTGTCTATATTGATAATGTGCCCCTGACTTTTTCTAACATAACAGAATCACTTACAGTGTCTTTCTGACAGTACTCACTACAGCTTTGAAAGCCAGAAAAACACTTAGCAATTTTTCCCTGTAACTAGCACATGGAATAGATAAAGCACAATGCTGTACAAAGAATTATTATTGGGTCTCTAATCATAACCCTTTATTATGTGTTCTCAACATGGATGCCAAGATTCACCTCTCGAGCTTTGCTGTCAAGATGAATTTTTGTCATCCATGTCTTGAACACTTAATAAGATGGTTATGATATGGTGACCCACTTATAATACTCTGTATTATAGCAACATTCTTAGTTTATAACAGCAAAATTTAAAATGTGTTCTTGATTTTTGTGTCTTTGTCCTCCTATTACTTTCTGGCTTTGTCCAGATTTATTCCACTTAGAAAATGAGAAATATGTTGTGTGATGCATGGTTGGTATATGTAGAGGCTAGCTTGGTAAGGACCAGGTCAACGATATTAGAGTCTCTAATGGATAGCTCTACATTTTGTTCCAGAACATTGATATTAAAAAACAGGAAACACTAAGCATACACATTTGCAGAGGTGTAGGTGTGCCAGTCAATGCTTGAGTAACTGAAGTCCTCTGGCAAGAAGGTATTTGCTTTGATATTTAATCCCTCAATGGTATTAAGGCAATTTCTATGATCTTTGTGGAATATTGATGAGGATATATAACTAACAAGGAAGTAATATTTTGGTTTGTTAACAGTAATTTTGATCTCCAGGAGCACTAAGTTATGGTTGTGGGTAATTTGACATGAGATGATGGTGTTTTTCATGGCTGTACATCATTTTGTTGATTGCACTTCATGAGATTTACATTTGTGTGAAAGTGCCATTTCGCACAACGAAAAAATGAATGCCACAATGTCAAACCTTACAATCATGAATGCAATACAGCATTCGCTGTTGTAAGGCTCGACATTGTGATACAGATTGCACTGTAGTGGGGATCGGGAAATGTACCCTTTACCTCACTATAATGTGATCCCTGAGTTTTTATATTTAAGTAGCAGGGGGTGTGGGGGGTTCAGCCCCCCACATGGGGGTGCAGGGGGGCTTGCCTCCCTGCAAACACATTTTTTACTGTATAAGTCACAGTAATACTGTTCCCAGATGTGTGGTGAATGTTCGAATTATGTCAAATTCGAACATTCATCACTTTGGAGTTCGACTTTATTTGTGTTCAACATTATAAATTTCGTATTTTATTTCAAATTAGTAGCAATTCACCGTTGTTTAATTCGGCAAAATAATAGTAAACCATTTTTGACATACACAGATAGTCTCCCATTGTTATCTAAAGGTCTGAAGGCATTATAGGTAATAAACCCTGGTATAGAAGGAGTGCTGTTATTGCATTGAAAACACGTCTTAGTAAATAGACGTATGGAATACATATAAATAAGTCAGCATAAAGATGAATCAAGCAGACTTCAATAAAGCCAGACTTTATAACCATAAAACAATTCACTAGAACCATAAGTACTTGATAAAGGTTTATATTTTATTCCTGCAGAGCACACAGATATTGCACAGACTCTAATTGAAATCAAATGCTTTGGTAGATCTCTGAAGTTGAAACTGCTAATTGGTAATCAAAGTATTTCTGATTTGCACTTTTTAAATGTAGAAGTACTTTTGTACCTCCACGTAATTGACTTATACACTCATTTGAAAAAGCTGTTGAACATGAGATGTATAAACTATACAAGAGAAAGAAAAAGAAAGCATTTCATAATCTTAGTTTACAGCAGATTCAAGCATTAAGTTCATTAGTTAATAATTCACAGATAGTAATTAAATATGCTGACAAGGGGGTGTTGTTATTCTTTACACTAATTTTTATCTGAGCAGTATAAGAAAACTGTTAGCAATGTCAGACTATAAGGAAATTAATAAGCATGTCTATATAGATATTCTAAAACATGTCAAATACCTATTAAATGAAATGCACTTACAAGGACAAATAAGTTTAGAATTGTTGAAATATTTACATGTTACAGCTCCTAGGATTCCACTGCTCTATGGAGTTTCTAAGATTCATAAGTCTTTAACTGCACCACCAATGAGAATGATAGTTTCAGCACAAGGCCTAGTTACAGAGCCACTATGGTAAGTTTTTGGATCTTAAACTAAAAGAAAGTTTAACAGATGTAAGTACAATAGTTAAATATATACACAATGTTTTATCAAAGCTGTATGAGTGGTCTTTAAATAAGGTTTAACAAGTTGTTATCTTGTCATATTAGATGTAGACTCTCTTTACAGCAATACCTAATGCTCAATGTATAGATATAACTAGGATGCATTTGTTATCTTTACCAACATTTGACTAAGCAATTACTGATCTTATCTGTGAATTACTTGAGATTGTGTTAACAAATAATGTTTTTTTTTATTTTCCAAAAGAGTTTATAAAGCAATATAAAGGCATTGCAATGGTTACACTCATTGCAAATACATATGCCAATATTGTTAGGTACACCTGGGAACAAAAATTTATTTTGAATGCATCTGAGAACTCATACTTTGATCATATCTGTTTTTACAGGATTGTTGATGAGATTTTCCTAATATGGGAAGGAGATTTGTCATTGTCTGAAGAACCTTTTGAGTTACTATCTAGTACTACTGATTTCCTACATTTTCAGAAATGTGTTAATGAGATTAAATTGTTTTTTTAAACATCACTGTTATTAAGAATGAGATGGGTAAACCTGACATTGCCTTATATAAAAAGAAGGTAAAGTGTAATAATTATTTTCAATGATCAAACATTTATCCTTCTTTTGTTTTTGATATGATGTTGCAGGTCAGATAAGTATGGTATCTAGTTTAAACACAAAAGAAGATGTTATGCTCGCAGAAATGCATAATTTGTCATCTGACTTTGTGCAAAGAGGTTATAAGCCAGATAGCATTAAACTTGTTCAAAGTAAAATAATGAGTAAACATAGTACAACATTTAAACCTGTTTTCTCAGTCAAAGAAAAAAAAACAAAAAAATCTAAGGCATTTTGTGGACATAGAAGTATGTAGACGTATAATTGTAATACAATGGCTATTCAGGATATCATAAGAAAATGTTGGTCCATTGTTGAGCAAGTACCTTAACTTAGTACTGAAATGCAGTATGGTTTAAAATTTGGTTATTAAAAAAGTAGAAATCTTAAAAAAATGATTATATTATAAGGAACAACCACATACTCTAAACTTGTTTACATCTTCCAAACATAATGCTTTTAGATGTCACGATTATGTTTATTGTATTCACATATATACTCATCCTGTATATGGAACTACATTTATATTATGAGCATTTGGAACCTGTGACACCAAGAATGTTATATATATAGCTAAGTGTTTAATCTGTGATGCTTGTTATATAGGTAAAACTAATAGGAAATTTAAAGAGCACATTGCAGGCCACCTTTCCGATATTTCTAGGAAGGCCACTACCAATGCATTGTATACACGTTAGTGCTACAGATGAGAAGCATCAATTACATTTTTTAATTTTACAGGTTGCAAGTACATCTATTAGAAGGGGTGATTTAGTACATTTTACAGAGAAAGAGGAATTAAAATGTATTTTAAACTTTTGAACTCATATACTTCCAGGTCTAAGTGGTAATATAAGTAGCAAACCTGTTTTATATGATTTACATGGTCAGATTTAAAGTGAATATTTCTTTAAATTACTAATTGTTGCTTTGATCATGTGATTCTGTTAAATTGTTATAAATGAGATTTATAGGTTTATAGGTTCACAGGCTGGTACTAGGCTATCGGCCCTAGGGCCTATAGAAGCCTAGCCATAACAATTTCTGGTCTATTTCTTCCCACACTGTTTACTTCCATGGACCCCTGTCTAGCAGGGCGACTGACATGATCCCCGGAGTGAATTTCCTTTCTCCCATCCAATCATCAAAGTTCCTTTTGAAGAGGGCCAAAGAGGCTCTCTGCTTGACATGTATGGGCAGTCTATTTCAAAGTCCGGGGAGTCTCTGGGTCAGGAACCTATCCTCCAGCATATTTTGTTTATTGTGATGACAAGATCGGGTGGCACAGTGGTGCAGCGGTTAACGTTGTCGCCTCACAGCAAGAGGTTCTCCGGTTCGATTCTTGGCTGGGGTGCCTTCTGTGTGGAGTTTGCATGTTCTCCCTGTGTTCGCGTGGGTTTCCTCCGGGTACTCCGGTTTCCTCCCACATTCCAAAGACATGCATCTGGAGCATTTCTCCCCGGGCCTCTGCTGAAAACAGGCTCTGTGGAACCTAGTCGGACATTCCCAGTCAACAAATGTTAAATAAATAAAAAAAATAAAAAGATTTAGATCCCTGGAGCATGTGGCTCTCAGGGATTGGGATTTCTTTAAGTGTAGCATGTCCAACAGCTCTGGGTTTGACATGACCTTGTATGTTAAGCAAAGATCACCTCTATTTGATATGTGACAGAGTATAGCTGGAGTATTTTAAGGTGGTCAGCATAGGGCATCTGCTTTAGGCCTATGATTCTTTTAGTGAGTTTTTTTAATGCATTGATAAGCCTGATGAAGCATTGTGAGAAAATTTTTAAACTTGTGATATTAAATATTTTTGTAAATGGTGATACTCATGGTTCTAGTGGACTGTTTCATTGTTATAAATACACAGATATGAATGTGTTTGAGTTGCAGGAAGGCCTCAAATTCTGGCATGTTTCTGTTTAGCCTCCTGTTATTAAGTAGAGCTCCCATGATGTCTGAATGTGGGTTTAATTTTGTTAAGTATGATTGTCCATTAGGGAGACTCTGCTTAAAAAAACAATTATGTGAGCAACAAAGGCTTTGGATAGTATGTGGAAGACCTTGTAATACAGGTATAAGTAATCCCTGGTAAAATAGGAAATCTTATCTACCATCTCATCTCAGGCTGACAAATACTGGATCCCCTTAGAATGACATCATCTGCTTAACCAATTGTTAAAGCCAATTATCTTGTCTTGGTGTCTAGATATAATTTTTGGAGAATTAAATCTACTATTCAAGACCAGTATCTTTTCTGCCTCTAAGACATGCATAGTAAGTTTCATCATGTTTTTCTACATGGAGCACCTCAGATCATTCACTCCCACATGGGCTACTACTAGATCTTAGTCATATTTGTCTGGTTTAAGGGACCTTAGGGTCCTTCTGACATTATGGATACTGGCAGTGGACAAGCAGCCTACAGTCATCCTGTTCTTGTCCAGTCTGATGAGTACAAGGTAACTACAGTCACTTATGAAAGAACAAAAATTCGAGGGAACAAGCTGCTAAGCGTAAGGAAAACAGATGATAAAGTAAAATCCACAGTCCGGTAAAACTGTTCCAAAGAAGGCAACAAAAGTCCATGCGCTGTAATATTAGAGCTTTTATTAACCACAAGCACTTTCGGAGAGACTCCTATCTCTCCTTCCTCAGACAAAAATGAAACAACCAGTTGTAGTATCAAACTTTCTTTAAAAAGGGTGTTGTTAACTAATTAACCAATTAGAAAACAAATTACCAATTACCAATTCAACAGCTTGTGAGTTTAAAATCATACAGAACCAGCAGCTAAAATGTTAGAAACAAAACAAAACAAAACTTCACTTTAAAAATGTGAATTATTTCGCCATTTAAAACACAAAACTTCCAGCCTTTTCTATCATAAAGGGATATAATATCTATCAGTGCTCTTATACGTAATATACATTGTTCTTATGTTGTGTAAAAAGTGTATACACAAATACGTAAATTATAAATTACGTAATAATTGCAACTACATCCAAAGGCTGAGCCTTAAACATTTAAATTTAAATTTAAATTTAACTCATAGTGCTAACATTTAAATGATTGTTAGCATGGAACTACAAAACTCTCATGAGTAGCTTTCCAAATATTAACACCTATAAGTTTAAAGTTTTGAAATTTAAAATTTTAAAACAAAAACTTCTATACATTTTCAAATGTCCTGTTGTTATAAATATGCTCTAGATAGGAGTCTCTCCGAAAGTGCTTGTGGTTAATAAAAGCTCTAATATTACAGCGCATGGACTTTTGTTGCCTTCTTTGGAACAGTTTTACCGGACTGTGGATTTTACTTTATCATCTGTTTTCCTTAGCAGCTTGTTCCCTCGAATTTTTGTTCTTTTGTAGTCTGTTTGGTTTTTGGAATCGTAGTTGGTCATGTCCAACGAGGGAAACGCTGTTTCGCAGGGCTCATTGTTCTCCCAAGATGGGGGTGTTGCTGGCAACAGTTCGGGAACTAAGGTGAAAGATTGTGAGCCGATGGAGATTTAACCACTCTCATTCATTTACTTATGGGAAGAATGGATAGTTTTAGTCAGAGAATGGATTTGTTGGACAACGCGTTTAACACAAGAACCAGCATGCAGCTAGTAACGCAAAGAGTTGATGTGAACTCTGGAACTCATGACCTTGTACCGCTTACCGGTTTGGCTACTAGAAATCAGCAACCGACTAGCGGGGCATCATTGGATGTTAGTGACATTCCTGCTGGGCAAGGACACAACATAGTTGAACACAAGGTACTGTTAGTTCGGTTAATGATTCTCTTCCAACAGTATCACTGTATTTAAACAGAAAGAACTTTTTTATGAACACTGACAAAACAACGACAGGGGTAGTTAACACAGAGACTACTGATGAGGCTAACATCAATAACATTGCAGAACTTATTGGGGATTTCGATCATAAGCTGTTCAGGTGTAAAAAACTGCAGCTCGAAATCTCTTATTTAACTGAATGCCTGGACAGGAAGATAGTCCCTAAAGGGCTTAGGCAATGGAGGTTCCCAGTAGGTTTAGAGGAAGGCTCTGAATTTCATGGACAACTTCTGGCCTTATTTGATAAACAGTGTTTTGAATACATGGCGATGCTAATAGATTATTACACAGCACAAGTGGAGATTTACAGGAATGACTTGGCCAGTCTAGAACAAGAAATCAAAAATAACTATGATTTCTTGCTACAAATATGATTATTCACGAGTGTTTTCCAGCATTGATGCCTCTATTAATAAGCTCTGTGACAATAAGAAAAAGAAAATCACTAGAGACATGAGGCAATATGCTGACAATAAAGCCTACCCTAAACCCCCACAGATCAACTCAACCAGCAACAAAGTTAGAGGGCATCGTCTAACGCCAATAAGAAAAATTTGGGTACTAGAGCTCACAATATGTATGAGTTGGATGATTTTTAGAGGATGGACATAATAGTAACAATCCCTTATTGATGAAGAAGAGGATGTCGAATTGGATGATGAACAACAGCAGGTCTTTGTACCTGTGGTCAACAATAAAAGGAGTGGAAGAAAGCAGAGCACTAGGGCAGTTCAGGCACGGGGAGAACATCAACAGGGTTTTGGCCAGGTCCAGAACCCACGGGAGAGGAACTTGAGGTCGAACACCAACAGGATGGCCCTGAGGAGCAAACAGAACCAGAACAACAGATGATAAAGGAGCCCAGTCAGCCTGTTATTGTTTGCAGTACCGAAGGAGACTTTAAGATCTTTAATTATACTACATTAAACATCTCTCCTGCTATGGCTGACTTTTCTCAAAAGGACTGTCCTTTGTCCCTGATACCCGTATGGACTTATCTAAAACTCTTGTGGACCTTAAACTTTATGTCCAAATTGAACCTTTGGCTGTCTTAGGCAAAAGCTCTTCCCTCATTAGACCTTTTAGAATTGCTAGTTTATTTAACCCACCCTTGATAGGAAACTTAAAAACTTTTGAAAAATCCTGTGAACTAGATTTAAGGTTTTTGGCTGAAAGCTCATTTAACAACAAATATAAACATAGGTTAAACATAACACGTGAGGCGTGATTTTATCAAATTACTACAGGATTGTAGAATTGGTTATGAAACCCGACAAGGGTAATTGGCTCATCTTTATGAATCAAGTGGATTATATTAACAAGTTAAGTTCCCACTTAAATGATGGCCCATATGAAAAAACTAGCACTAATGAGGTTATTACAGCATTTAATAGGGTGAAGGCTACGCTTGAAGATTTATTCTTGGAAGATTTTATAGACATTCATATCCACTCTTTTCTTAACATCACAGCACCTAGAATGCCTTCCTTTTATTCATAAATCCATCTGTGAACCCCTTTCAGACCTATAGTAGACGGGAGGGGGTCTATGTTGGTGTCTTGTGCCAAATATGTGGATGTTGTCTTAAAACCATACTTAGAAAAAGAAAACCAGATCTGTAAGGATTCGTGGAGCTTTCTAGAGAACATAAATAAAATACCCTTTGACCCTGACTTAAGCTTCCTAACTGTAGATGTGAAGGAACTTTACACGGTCATTCCACAACAGTTGGGATTGGAGTGGGTAAGGGACTTCTTAGAGACAAGGAATGTGGAACAAAACATTGTCTACACAGTTGAAACGTTGCTAGAAATGGTGTTAAAATACAACTTTTTAGTTTTGACAACGTTATATATAGGCAAGTTTCTGGCAATGGGCTCACCATGCGGGGTCTTTTGCCAACTGTGTAATGGCACAATGGGAAAACACATTATTGTTTAATAACCCACTATTTAAAGAACATGTCGCCTGGTACACAAGATACCAGGACGACATGTTTATGCTATGGAAGGGTTCCTCGGATATGGTGGCTCCTTTTATTGATGACATTAAGACCATGACCCACTTCTTGGATTTCACATTTGAAGTGAGCGAGGCGAAATTAGCTTTTAGATATTAATCTGACCAAAGATAGAAAACTGGCTATGTTTACTAGTAACATCTATAGAAAGCCCACGTATTCTAATGGATTCCTGCACTTTGGTAGTTGCCACCCTATCCATCAAAAAGAGCTGTGGTTAAGGGGCAGATGGTTAGGGCGCGGATGATAACCAAAGATGAGGATTTCCATTATGAATGTACCAATTTAACTGCTATGTTTGCTAATAGGGGTATCCCAATTCTCTCATTTTGGAGATCGTATCTGAAGTGAAACACAAAAGGGAATCCGGCTACTTTAGACCCATCCTTAATAGAGCAGGGCCGAACTTGATGACTAACCAAGACTCTGTGGGGGGCCTGAACAGAAAGGGTGGAGAAGCTGATATAGAAGTCAGATTCTTGTGCACGTTCTCAATTGATCACCATTTTATTAGGGGAATTCTGCAGAAAAATTGGGCCAACATAAAAGAAGATACAAACTTACAGCAATTGTTGGGTACAACACCCAGTATAGCCTTTAGGAAAGGATTTAACTTAAAGGCATTGCTAGAAATGAACAAAAATAGTTCATTTAATAAAGTTAAGGGTATGGTTAAATGTGGATTGTGCAACCAGTGTAAATTCATGCAGGAAGGTAATTATGTGGTTATCAACAATGTGAAATACAAATTAACAGGTAACTTTACCTGCTCATCTAAGGCAGTGGTGTATGTGCTGTAAGCAGTGCCCTGCTTTCTATATAGGAAAGACTGAGAGGGCACTGCATAAAAGAGTGTATGAGCATTTATATGCTATTTCTAAGAGCGACACTAACAACGCTCTGGCCTTCCATGTTATGGACAATAAAGAACATAGTTTCAGATTTATGGTTCTGAAACAAATTAAGACACAAATGTTTTCAGGTCCATGGCAATTGTTGTTAGAAAAGGAAGAGCTATTATGGCAGCTTAGGACATCTGCACACACACCCTGGCTTAAATGAAGCAATATCGCTCACTTGTATTTTAAAACTATTAGCTTGTAAAGGTAGCATCTTTTGACTCAGCAGGGAGCTTTTGGAAACTCTCCATGCATAGCTAAGTCATATTTTTGATTTGGTTCCATTTTGAATGGCTGTATTTAGCGTCTAACACAAATGCATAGGGACTTCTGAAATGAAGTGTTGAGTTGACCTATGTAGGATTTTACATTGATCAACTATTTAACGCATGTATCGCATTTAAGAGAACAACATAATGCCACATGGACATAGTGGTTTGTATCCATTTTTAACAAACCACAAAACTTATTAGCGTCATCATAAATATTGAAACACATTAGGTTTACACATATTCGCTCAATTATAAGCTGCAGGTATTATAAAAATTAAACACTAAAACTAATAATTGGTTCTTCTTAGAGCATATTTATAACAACAGGACATCTGAAAATGTATAGAAGTTTTTGTTTTAAAATTTTAAATTTCAAAACTTTAAACTTATAGGTGTTAATATTTGGAAAGCTACTCATGAGAGTTTTGTAGTTCCATGCTAACAATCATTTAAATGTTAGCACTATGAGTTAAATTTAAATTTAAATTTAAATGTTTAAGGCTCAGCCTTTGGATGTAGTTGCAATTATTACGTAATTTATAATTTACGTATTTGTGTATACACTTTTACACAACATAAGAACAATGTATATAAATATAAGAGCACTGATAGATATTATATCCCTTTATGATAGAAAAGGCTGGAAGTTTTGTGTTTTAAATGAAATAATTCACATTTTTAAAGTGAAGTTTTGTTTTGTTTTGTTTCTAACATTTTAGCTGCTGGTTCTGTATGATTTTAAACTCACAAGCTGTTGAATTGGTAATTGGTAATTTGTTTTCTAATTGGTTAATTAGTTAACAACACCCTTTTTAAAGAAAGTTTGATACTACAACTGGTTGTTTCATTTTTGTCTGAGGAAGGAGAGATAGGAGTCTCTCCGAAAGTGCTTGTGGTTAATAAAAGCTCTAATATTACAGCGCATGGACTTTTGTTGCCTTCTTTGGAACAGTTTTACCGGACTGTGGATTTTACTTTATCATCTGTTTTCCTTACGCTTAGCAGCTTGTTCCCTCGAATTTTTGTTCTTTCGTAGTCTGTTTGGTTTTTGGAATCGTACAGTCACTTATGACTAAGGTATTTCCCCCTTTGACATAAGGTATTTATGGCAATAGGCCTGCTTTCCTGATGATTCCTTGATGATCTTTATGGAGTTGCAGTATGTGAGAATGGAGAAGGAGTAGGTGTTGCCTAGTGTGCTGAAGGTTGAAAGCTTTTAGACTGTATTTTAGGAGGCTTTGGCAAATTTTTACAGCCTTTCCATAAGTTATATGCATAGTTGTGTGCTGTCAGTGATGCAATGCTGTGGGATCATGATGCTTACTGATAGCTGGCTGACGCAAAATGCTTGTCTACATGTTTAAAGTGAAATGTTCACTAACTTACCCAAAATAATTACTTCTAAAACTCATTGATAAAAGCAATTTTAAAATAAAAAAATATAAAGCAAAAGAAAAATGAAAGCTAAAATATAACACAATATGAAAATCGAGTAGAAACGATACAAACTGCAAATCTTAAAACTTAAAATTCTGAAGTAGTCTGGCAA
Source organism: Protopterus annectens (assembly GCF_019279795.1). Taxonomy (NCBI): domain Eukaryota; kingdom Metazoa; phylum Chordata; order Ceratodontiformes; family Protopteridae; genus Protopterus; species Protopterus annectens. The sequence continues at coordinate 52,215,029 of NC_056738.1, read as the reverse complement.
AAGCTGAAGGCACAGGTCAGTGGTGGCTTCAAAAGATTCCCAGTAATTCCAATTTTCTCATATAAATTCATTGTAGAGGTGCAAAGTGACCACTGCTCAAGCATGTGGCATTTAATTTGGTTTGCAATGGTATATATATATATATATATATATATATATATATATATATATATATATATATATATATATATATATATATATATATATATATATATATATATGGGTTACCTTCAATTCCCCTAAAGCTCATTTGACTGACATTCATTTGACTGATACCAAATGAATGACACTTCACTTCCCCTAATGTTCACTTCCCCTAAAACTAATTTCCCTGACAATTAGTACTGGCAGTGTGTAGAGTACTGTAAGGCAAGTAAAAGGAATATGTACTTTTCCCCACTGTAGTGCGACCCTGGAGTTAGTATATATAATTAGGCGGGTGTGAGGGGTACAGGCCCCCACACTAGGAGTGTGTAGCCCCCCCACCTACTTTGTTTTTTACTGAACAATATAAAACCAAAAGCAGAGAATATAAAATCAAATTAGTACCCCCCCCACTCCACCCCTAACTATGCATACTAACTCCAGGGTCCCACTACAGTGGGGAAAAGGACATATTCCTTTTACTTCCCTTACAGTGCTCTACACACTGCCAGTACTGTCAGGGAAATGAGTTTTAGGGGAAGTGAACTTTAGGTGAAGTGAAGTGTCAGTCATTTGGTCCCAGTCAAATGAATGTCAGTCAAATGAGCTTTAGGGGAAGTGAAGGTAGCCCATATATATATATATATATATATATATATATATATATAGGAAATTAAGTTGTATAGCCTGCAGAACAATTTTGTTGAATGTGTGTTTGTGTGTTACCACAATCACAAGGTAAATATACAACAATAAATGGTCTGTTCCAAACCAGTCACAAATCTAAACAACAAACAACAAATCCAACCAATTAAAACATTAAGACAATCAGTAGTGTGAAAACATTTAAAACAAGTAATTATGAATTAATTTATTTATTTACATACAATCTATGATACTTTAAAAAAACATTTAATATTTACTACATCATTCAAACCTGTTTTTTTATCAGAATTTAATTTTATTTGCCATAAGGCCTCTCTCTGCTCTAAATAATTCTTACAATCCTCAATCCTCAAATATGGCAAATGAAAATAAAATTAAATTCTGATAAAAAAACAGGTTTGAATGACATGGTAAATATTAATTTTTTTTTAAAGTATCGTAGATTGCATGTAAATAAATAAATTAATAATTACTTGTTTTAAATGTTTTTTACATAATTGATTGTCTTAATGTTTTAATTGGTTGGAATGATCTATTTAAGTGTATTATAAGGTGGATTTAGTATTCTGAAGTATTTCTGATATGATAAACTTATACTTTGGCTTCCTTTTGGTTCTAGTCTTTTATTTGTAAATATACAACAATACAACTGACACAGCAGTTATAGTATTTTTGTTTGGAGTAGTCAGGATCAGGGAAAAAAGAGCTTTATGGAGTATGACAAGATGGGTTCTATGAAATCTGATGGAATGTTAATTTCACTGAATGGCAAATGACTGAATCCAAATAGCTGAAACACCATTTAATCAAATTTGAAATAATTAAATCATAATAACAAGTTAATGCTGACAGGAAGCTCTTGCCTGCAGAACTGAAAAAAATGACTAAGTCATCCCCTTCAAACAGAGTGCATCCATTATAGCCCTCAGTCTTCTAACCTGATACACAGATACATTGCAGACTTTAATAGCTATGGAGAAGCAAGTGCTTGGTTAGGAGGTGGCAGACAATAAGAGGAACAGGTTTAGAAATGCAAGCTGTGATTTCCAGTGGCAGTAGTATGCAAAGGATATATAGATAAGTTATTTTGTATTCTGAGGATGCTAGCAAAATGTATCTCTATAACAGGCAACATGCTGGAGTAACACTCAATTAGAGGAAAGCTTTTGGTGTCATATATTTTGGACCTGTCCCAGGTCCCTTAACCTAAGACATTTTCAGAGGTTCTTTGGTCAGATGGCGATATTTTTTTTCACTTAAAGCTTAGGTATTACTTATATTTGAAACCTGTATTGGAATCCAGGATTTATTTAAATTATTTCTGCTTGGTTAATATGTTTCTACTTCTATGAGTGAATTTCTATGAATTTCTAAAAATTAGCTTATGTATATAGTTTGTGTGATATGATTGGTGCTATTTGATCATGATTTTTTTATTTTCACTATTCACTATGTTTTTATGAATGGATGACTATGGTGGTACAGTGGTCAGCATTGTCTCCTCCCAGCAACAGGTTCTCCAGTTCGATCCTCGGCTGGGGTGCCTTGTGTGCAGAGTCTGTATGTCCTTCCTGTGGTCGTGTGGGTTTCCTCCGGGTGCTCCGGTTTCCTCCCACATCCTAAAGACATGCTGTAGGTGGATTGGATACTCTAAACTGGCCCTAGGCATGAGTGAGTGCATGTGTGTGCCTTCCGTGGAAGGTTGGGTGTCGGGCTGCAAACTCGACACTGTAAAACTCTAGTGCCAATCATGCATGGACAGGTGATCCACTGTGGCAACCCCTAACTGGGAAAAGCTGAAAGAAGAAGAAGACTATGTTTTTATGAATGGATTTATTGTATCGGAAACTTTGGTAATTGGTGTTTTTTGGCCATGTGATCTCTGATGGTTTTATATTATAAATGTTTGTTTTTTAATGATTTTTGGTCTGGGTATGAAAGCGCTTACCATTTTTTTTTCATATTAAACTTTCACTTTTAGCCATGCTTCAGTTTCCAGTTTCATTTGTTCTTAATACTTAGATTTTACAAATTTGAATAAATATTTTGCAAGTTTTTATTTTCATATGAACCTATAATATAATTAATTACTAAAGAGAATCAGAAGAACATCTGCAAATTATTTTTCAATTTATGAATGAACATAGTTCATAGGTTCATAGGTGTGTACTAGGCCAACAGGCCTACTTTACAAGCCTAGCCCATAGAACTGCCCTGGCATCATGCCACCGTTAGTTCCCAGTGCCTCTATCAAGTAAAGTCACTGGAGTGATCCCCATGATGAACTTTCTATTTCCCATCTACTCATCAAGATTTCTCTTGAAAAGGGCCAGTGAAGTGCTGTGCTTGACATGTATGGGAAGTCTATTCCAGAGCATGGGCAGTCTCTGGGTTATGAACCTGTCCCTCGAGCATGTTCTGTTGATTGTGGTAATGAGGTTGAGGCCCCTGGAGCATGTGGTGTGGAGGGAGTGGGATATTTTTAGGTTCAACATTTCTAACAGGGCTGGGTCAGACATGGCTTTGTAAGTCAAGCAGAGATCACCTCTTAATAGATGATATGAGATAGAGAAAAGCTAGAGTTGTTTTAGTCTGTCCATGTATGGCATGTATTTAAGGCCTAGGATCCTCTTTGTGAGGTACTTTTGTGGCCTTTCCAGCTGTTGTGGGTGTTTAGTGAGGTACATGCCAAATGGGACATTATACTCATTGATTGTTCTAATGAGGGAAGAGTAGACAAAGATGATGACCTCTTTCTTCCTGGATGCAAAGCCCTTGTTAATGAGATGTGTCACATAGAAGGACTTTCTGACCACAGTGGCAATGTGGTGGTCGAAGGAGAGGTTGCTATCAACCTGTGTCCCCAGATCTCTTTTAACACCTTCAGTGTTCAGTGGGCTACCATCAGTGTGGTAATTAGTGGGAACTGAGTTTTTCCCCAAAGGGAATGATGACGCATTTTCTGGCATTAAGCTTAAGACCATGGTTTCAACACCAGTCGTTGGTCTCATTGAGGCTTTTCTGTAGGATGTCTACATCACTTGGGGAGTTAATAATGGCTCCCAGCTTGCAATCGTCGGCAAAATTGATCAGCCAGAGTAGTAGATGCCAAACAGGAGAGGCCCCAGGACTGATCCCTGTAGGACTCCAGTCATGACTGGTCGACAGTCTGACTTGAAGTCTGCTACTTTCACACTGTGGGTTCTATCTGTGAGCCAGTTTACAACCCACCTAGTAATATAGGGGTTGATGCCTAGTTTGGTGAGTCTATCAATAATTCCTGAGTGGGGAATGGTATCATAGGCCTTGGCCAGATCAAGGAAGGCTGTATGGACTGCCTTGCTCTCATCCACAGCTCTGGTGACTGACTCAAAGAAGTCAACCAGGTTGAGCAGGCATGAGCTACTCTTCACAAAACCAAATTACATGGGATCCAGAGTTTAGAGATTCCCTGTATCCTTGTTAATTAGGTGCATGGTGATGCACTCCATAGCCTTACATACCAGACTCATCAGGATAATGGGGCAATAATTCTCACGGTCTGTACTTGCTCCCCCTTTATGGAGATGGATGACTGTAGCACTGCACCATTCTGTAGGGACAAAGCCTAGGGTGAGGCTGTGGTTGAACAGATCACACAGGTGTGGTGCCAGTTCACTCTGTAGTTCATGTAGAACACAGTCAGGGATATTGTCGGGTCCCATGGAAGCTGTATTTGTGGCCTTAGACAATGCAGCTTTAACCTGTGCTGCAGTAATGCTGGGTGCCTGGCATTCTTCCGGCATTATGATTGGCCCTTTAGGAGGGGAGAGAGGGGTAAAGTTGGCACTGAATCTGTTGGCCAGTATGTTGGCAATATCTGTTGGCTCAGTATAGGAGGTGCCATTTTGCAGCAACTCAGAGCAAATCTGGGTATTGCCGTGGAGATTCTTGATATAACTGTAGAAGGCTTTGTGGTTCTTTTTAGTGTCTGATGCAATTCGGCCTTCATAGCTAGCTTTAGAGGTTTTGGTGAGGGATGTCAACTTTTTGTTGAGGATAATAAGGGAGTTCTTCCAGTCTTGGGACTTCACCTTTTTCTGCAACAGTTTTTTCCTTCTGTTGTAGAGTTTGTTAATGGCAGGGGACCACAAGATTGGCTTCATTTTTTTTGGAGGAGAGTGTCTTGGTTCTGTTGGGTATGGCTAGGTCCATGCATTTATGTATGTGTTTGTACAGTGCATTTGTGTATGATTCAGCAGTCATGCACCTATTTTCCATTTGCATGGGTGCTGTGAAGTTAGCCACCTCTGTTTTTAGGAGCCCAAGGTCAGCTTTGGAGAAGTTTTTCATGGTGGTTACCTTTGCTAGTGGTGTGGATGAGATGTGGATTTCCATAGTAATTAGTTTGTGGTCGAATCTAACCAGGGAGGAATTGACTATTGGTGTTGAGCAATGGTTGCCAATGTTAGTAATAACCAGGTCAAGGATGTTGCTTCCTCTAGTGGGGGTAAGAATGAGCTGGTCCAGCGCATTGGAATTAATGAATTCCAGGAAGTGTTGGGCAAGTACATTGGTGCATGAGCAGTTTTCCTAGTTGATGGAGGAGTAGTTGAAGTTACCCAGTATGAGAGTGTTGTGTTGGACCCTAATAGTTTCCAGGATGCTTAGGAACATAGAGTGAGAGTCTTAGGACATGGTTGGGGACCTATAGCAGGCTACAACCTGAATCGCCGTCTTAGCCACTGTTAGTTGTACTTGAAGTATCTATGATGCGTTATGCTGGACTACTATTCTGGAAGTGTGCGTATCCTTTATGAATATGGAGATGCCACAACCTTTGGAGCTTCGGTCCATGTTCTGGGGCCAAAAGGTGTAGAATGAGTTATAGCCTGGTAGCACAGGGGTAGTTTCTGCTGCTTTAAACCAAGTCTCCATTACAGCACAAATGTCAATGTTCTCCATTTTGAGGAGTGTTTCGAGTGAGTGCATGTTGAGATTTAGACTTCTAGCATGGAGCAGCATGACCCTCATATTGCATTTATTTATCACTGTTATGGTGGTAATTTGGTCTTTGGAACACCACCTAAAAAAGGCACTATAGGGATGGCAAGAGCCTTTCGCCAGTACACAGAAACATAGGGGTGACAGATGCAGGCCATCTCTGGCAAAGCATAGACATCTGTCAATCATGTCATCCCAAGCAGACAGATACTGGATCCCCTTAGAATGACACCAGAAACTTAGCCAATTGTTGAAGTCAATCATTTTCTGCTTGTACTGCGGTATCATTCTGGGTGATGGTAGGATGCTGCTCAGGGCTAGGGTCATACCTGCCTGGGCCACATAATCCTAGAGCTCCTCCATGTCTCTTTTCATGTAGTCCAGGGAGGTGTGTCTGAGGTCATTCACACCCACATGGACAATGACAGAGTCATACTTGTACTTGTGGAGTGACCTGAGTGCGTGTGTTATGTGTCAGATTCTGGAACCCGACAGACAGCTAACTGTTTCCTTCTCCTTATTCAACCTAGTGAGTAGGACATCAGTGTGCCTCACTATTGAGTCACATATGATTAGTGTATTGGGCAAGCTGTTTTGCCTTACGGGCTTAGGTTGAGGGGCACACTGTGTAGGTGAGCTATGTGTCTTGTGATTTGCGCTGTGTTGTGGTGGTTGAGTGTATTTCTGATTTGGATGTCTCTGCTGTTTGGGTAGATTTCTATTGAGATCCTCCACGAAGGTGGGTGTGTGGTTTGCCTCTTTTTGTGAGAGCTGTGATGGTGGGTGTTCTGGAGGGCTATGTGTTCCATGTGGTGTGGTGTGGTGCAGATGTTGACCTTTTCCTCTTGACCAGCTATTCCGGTCTTGGCTGGAGAGTGCATGTCTTCCAGTTTGGATATGTAAGTGCATCTCTCACAAGTCTGAGTGTTGGGAGGTAAGAGAAGAGGGTTGTCTGTGTACATGAGGCAGTTGCTACACTGCCTCAGAATGCCCAAGTTCACCAGGTTAATAGGAGGAAGTATAGGGTACTGACCTTTAGACATGCCAGGAGGGATGGTCATTATTAATAAGTACTGGAGCTGTTTACATATAGGATGTTTAGTGCTGTTAGCACTTATGTGTGCTACAATAATTGCTACAAGAAGCCAGATGAAGTGCTATGTGAATAAACTAGTTAAATGCAAGAGAGAAGAAAACTAGCAAGATTTAAGGGAAAATTGAAGAGCAGACTTTCTGGCACCGGTAATAGTTACCTTAGCTTAGTGGCACTGCACAGCGCACAAACCCATGCAAACACGATCTTTTTAAAGCAGAAAGTTGAAAGGGAGCTAGAAACCACTCCTCTTGTGGTAGATAGGCTACCTAGTGCTTCCACTCCAATTGATAAGCTGAGAGGCTTCCCTCTAACAGATCTAAAGGTCTGGGAAACTCAGAAACAAACCAAAAAAGAGCCAGCAACTGTATGCTGTAAAAAATATATAAAATATATTTATTATATTACATAGAAAGAACAAAAAAAAGAACAGACTGGTCTCAGCTAAAATATTTTGAAGGCTATGAAAATATTTTAGCCGAAACCGGTCTGTTCTTTTTTGTTCTTTCTATGAAATATAATAAATATATTTTTATATATATTTTACAGCATACACTTGCTGTCTCATTATTTCTTTTAGTTTTGATATTTGGAACCGTGCATTCATCTACGCGAAGGGACCTCTTTTGAAGCAACTCAGAAACTACAATACAGTCCTGAATACAGCAAATCTGAATCTGGACTACTCTAGTAACAGGAAATGTGGGAAAACATGGTAGAACTTTTTTTTTTAATATAACAGTAGCAAATGAGCAAACTGATTTAAACAAATTAACCAATTAATGAATAAAAAGCTGAAAACTGAGACCTGTTCCAGCAGTTTTCAATCAGAAAAGTTTGAGCTGCACACTCCTGCCATTAGGGTGCAGGGGAACCTTCTCCAAAGATGGCTTGAATTAGTCCTCAAGTTATACAAACAAAGCTAGATTCAGCAGATCTGAATCTCATCTATGCTACAGCAAACAAGGTGCACCAATTTTAGAAAGAAAAAGTTTAAATAACCAGGCACAATAAACCTTTAACCAGAAATTCCCAGCTCAGAAGGACAGAATCTACCCTCTCCTCCCACAAGAGTGCAGACCACAAACCTTCTTCATGTAAAATAATTGGCCTGAAGCCCAAGTGCTTAAACCAGAACTAATACACTTTTAGAATAGCAGACACGAAGCCTTCAATCAGCAACTCCCAACTTAGAAGGATGTAAGCTACCTGTCCTGCCACAAGAGTGTAGACCACAAACCTTCTTAATGTAAAACAACTGGCCTGAAGCCCAAGTTCTTAAACCAAAAGTCTTAGAATAACAGTTATAATTTAATCAGGCTACTAACAAGCATTATTAATAAATGCAGCAGAATAAATGCAATTGAGTACTTTGAAGAACAAGCCATAAAAGCAAAATAAAGTAATAAAATAGGAAGAAACACAAATACAGTAAAAACAGATGAATAAAGTGCAATTTTTTTGATTAAGTGGGAAGGGATGAAACACGATAATTTAAGGTTGATAAACTAAGGGGGTTGACCTTCCCAAATGATCTCTCTCTGCTCAGTAGAATAAGCTGATGAGATGGGACTGGAAGGAGTGTCCAAAATGAGATTTATAGTAGGGGTAGACAACTCAAAAAACACCAAATTTAAGAACCCAACAAGGACTGGTCAGGTGGGTGGGGAACTCTTAAAAATCTCAACAGAACAGAAAACGTAAAACAAATGTAATACTAAAATAAGATACAAAATAGAAGTGATCAAACCTTAAATAAAGAGCTTCAAATCAAAATTAAATGCAGAGATGAGTGATACTCACAGCAATACAGATCACACATGTTTACTGTATAGTTACTGCTGAAATGGCAGGAGAAATTTTATGAGTAAATGGTCCAGATGCAAGATGATAGTTTAAAACAGGATTAGCCAGCCATTTATATATATTTCCAAATGTTACTGTACTGTTAGTGATGATTAAAAATAACATGATTCTTCCTAGTTTTGGTTATGTTGTGCATCATCGATACATTAAAGCTCAGAAATTGCTTGTTTGCTCTTCTTATAGGAAAACAAGTGACTGCCATGTGCTGTTTGAGTGAGTTTTCCCCTTCCCCAATGTTGTGTAATCATGGAATTCATATCAATAATGTCGGGGTTAGTGGACTTGCCTGTCAGATGGTCAGTGATCTCTTTAAAATACTTGATCCAAGCTTTCCCCTTACTTTGTATATAATTGTCAGTTTTCAAGATTTGCAGCTGAGAAAGTATATCACAAAGGATCATGTTTCTGTCTTCCACCTTAGAAGTTAAAGGGACACTATCTCGTTCCTCAAACGGCCTGCCTGCCTCGGACCGAATCTCAAAACACTAACACCCACTTACCAAATCACCTCCCTTGTTTGTGACATCACTAATGACGTCCCAACAGTCCCACCCACGGCATTGCATGTCCTTAAAAATGCTGCAAACTTTTATCCCGGTCCTGTTTTACTTCCCTCAGGAATAAGACACTGAATTATTTCGTTCTCAGCTTTGTCGGTTGTTCTCCTGCGTCTTTTGTTCAGTAAGTATTAATTTATCTTATTTATATAAAGTTCGATCATGTTTCTAAAACATGATCATGAAATGCAGTAAGTAAGTAGCGTGTAATTGTAGGCATTGGTCACTAACATATTTATTTATTTTAGACTAACTTGTCTCAAAGGTTTTTAGTAGTTCTGTGGATTTAATGCATATTTATTATTGGATTGGTCCAAGATCTACACAATTTAATTCATGACTGAGAACTTTTTAATGTGCGCTTTGTAATTTCCATTCCGATTGGTGGTAACCTGGCTCGGACATTTAGAGGCTCTCTTGTTTTTCGTTTTATCTGCAGAAAAACAAAATTTCCACAGCTGGCAGACGCCATGGTCCTTGCAGACTGTCTTGTAAACGTTCCGGCATAGATTTTTAAACCTTGTATTTTTTTTCCTGGACTATGATCAGTCAAAAGCTACCAACTTGCAGACACATTCTGGTTTAACTTTGTAAGCCACTGCAGTTCGCTATCAATGTTTAAAGGGTACCGAAATAGTAAACTAGCGATTGCATAAAAGTGCAATGCAGGTAATAATTATATAAAAAATGGTATGCTGGTCCAATGACTTGAAGACGCTGGAGCCTAGGAGGGATCGGTTAGTATACTGTGTCTTGTAAAACCTGTGTTGATCCGATAAAGCAAATTGCACTACCTGTACATTCCTGTGAAAACTGTGAGTTCATTTTAATTAAGATTTTGCGTAGAACACCAGCAACAATGTATTAATCTGACCAGGGTTGCCAGCTTTTCAAATGCCCGAAGTGGGACATTTGTGGACGGCCGCACACATGTTTCCAGGGTTAAACGACACTATTTCGTTGACCTGTATTTTAAAACTTTTAGCCCTAAGGAGATAACTACTTGGTTTAAAACAAAACGGGAAGGATCCTTTACAGGTGACTCTTGTACTGGGGTTTTCGAGGGCAAGGAACATTAGGAACATATAAGTGATCCTAGTGTAAGATTTTATATGGGTTTTAGGTTTTTAACATATTTGCACATAAGGTACACAACTTATTAAACATGTTGTGCAGATTTTAGTAAGTTGACAAAGAGATTGATTGGGTGAGTGTGGCATGGTGTCTTGCTGAATTTCAACACGACTACAGTTAGGGTAGTGTTTGGGCGGCTAGGCAGCGTGGTAGCTTTTTGGGTGAAGTCAGGGACCTTTGGCTTTACTACTTGCTAGGGGGGGAACACATTTAGAATAGTAAGCAGAATCAAGCAAGGTCTAAGTTAAGTATAACATATAACTTTCTACTAACTCTTTATACGAACTATTTAGTAGGGACAAACATTATTAAAGCAATAATTAAGCTATGTTTAAACACACTTAATAATTTTTAATCATTTACTTATAAAATATATGAGAATCAGTTTTAACAACACAACATGGTGGTTAATTGAATAATCATTAATTGAACTATTATTAATCACGCTGTTATTTAAAGCAGACAACGGATGTATTAGTGTTTGGATTTTGTCTGAGGAAGGAAGGATACGAAGCCTTCCGAAAGTGCTTGTGTTACAATAAAAGTTCTTACGTTATTTCTTCAAGTCTGGTGACTTGTTGTTCTTACTGTTTTACACCTGGATTACTGCTTAGGCTTATATTGGTGTAACAGTTACTTTTGGCAGAGTTTTACATCATACAAAAGCTGACGGTGGCAGTGGGTTTACAACGTGCAACAGCTGACTTTGATAGACTGGGTCCTTGGCGTCTTTTTGTCTTCATTGGTCACTAACATATTTATTTATTTTAGACTAACTTGTCTCAAAGGTTTTTAGTAGTTCTGTGGATTTAATGCATATTTATTATTGGATTGGTCCAAGATCTACACAATTTAATTCATGACTGAGAACTTTTTAATGTGCGCTTTGTAATTTCCATTCCGATTGGTGGTAACCTGGCTCGGACATTTAGAGGCTCTCTTGTTTTTCGTTTTATCTGCAGAAAAACAAAATTTCCACAGCTGGCAGACGCCATGGTCCTTGCAGACTGTCTTGTAAACGTTCCGGCATAGATTTTTAAACCTTGTATTTTTTTTCCTGGACTATGATCAGTCAAAAGCTACCAACTTGCAGACACATTCTGGTTTAACTTTGTAAGCCACTGCAGTTCGCTATCAATGTTTAAAGGGTACCGAAATAGTAAACTAGCGATTGCATAAAAGTGCAATGCAGGTAATAATTATATAAAAAATGGTATGCTGGTCCAATGACTTGAAGACGCTGGAGCCTAGGAGGGATCGGTTAGTATACTGTGTCTTGTAAAACCTGTGTTGATCCGATAAAGCAAATTGCACTACCTGTACATTCCTGTGAAAACTGTGAGTTCATTTTAATTAAGA